>NW_026137483.1:0-33963 GCF_009805555.1 Andrographis paniculata | reverse complement strand
CTATAGAGCACAAAGTAAGTATAATCTATAACATTTATATAATATAAAGGAAAACATTGAAAAAACAAAAGCCTAAATATACTAATTCGAACACTCTACAACAAATACGAAAAGCATTGCAATTAGAACTATAGAGCACAAAGTAAGTATAATCTATAACATGCTATATAATATAAAGGAAAAAACATGAAAAAAAAAGCGCTAAATATACTAATTTCGAACACTCTACAACAAATGCGAAAAGCACTGTAATTTGAACTATATAGAGCACAAAGTAAGTAGAATCTATAACATGCTATATAAATAAAGGAAAAACATTGAAAAAAAAACAAAGCGCTAAATATACTAATTTCGAACACTCTACAACAAATACGAAAAAGCACTGCAATTAGAACAATATAGAGCCAAAGTAAGTATAATCTATAACATGCTATATAATATAAAGGAAAAACATTGAAAAAAACAAAGCGCTAAATATAACTAATTTCGAACACTCTACAACAATACGAAAAGCACTGCAATTAGAACTATAGAGCACAAAGTAAGTATAATCTATAACATGCTATATAATATAAAGGAAAAACATTGAAAAAACAAAGCGCTAAATGTACTAATTTCGAACACTCCACAACAAATACGAAAAGCATTGCAATTAGACTATATAGAGCACAAAGTAAGTATAATCTATAACATGCTAATATATAAAGGAAAAACATTGAAAAAACAAAAGCGCTAAATATACTAATTCGAACACTCTACAACAAAAATACGAAAAGCACTGCAATTAGAAATATAGAGCACAAAGTAAGTATAATCTATAACATGCTATATAATAGAAGAAAAAACATTGAAAAAACAAAAGCGCTAAATGTACTAATTTCGAACACTCTACAACAAATACGAAAAGCATTGCAATTAGAACTATAGAGCACAAAGTAAGTATAATCTATAACATGCTATATAATATAAAGGAAAAACATTGAAAAAACAAAGCGCTAAATGTACTAATTTCGAACACTCTACAACAAATACGAAAAGCACTGTAATTAGAACTATAGAGACAAAGTAAGTATAATCTATAACATGCTATATAATATAAAGGAAAAGCATTGAAAAAAACAAAAGCGCTAAATGTACTAATTTCGAACACTCTACAACAAATACGAAAAGCACTTGTAAATTAGAACTATAGAGCACAAAGTAAGTATAATCTATAACATGCTATATAATATAAAGGAAAAACATTGAAAAAACAAAAGCGCTAAATGTACTAATTTCGAACACTCTACAACAAATACGAAAAGCACTGCAATTAGAACTATATAGAGCACAAGTAAGTATAATCTATAACATGCTATATAATATAAAGGAAAAACATTGAAAAACAAAAGCGCTAAATTACTAATTTCGAACACTCTACAACAAATACGAAAAGCACTGCAATTAGAAGAAACTATAGAGCACAAAGTAAGTATAATCTATAACATGCTATATAATATAAAGGAAAAACATTGAAAAAACAAAAGCGCTAAATGTACTAATTTCGAAACACTCTACAACAAATACGAAAAGCAATGCAATTAGAACTATATAGAGCACAAAGTAAGTATAATCTATAACATGCTATATAATATAAAGGAAAACATTGAAAAAACAAAGCGCTAAATGTACTAATTTCGAACACTCTACAACAAATACGAAAAGCACTTGCAATTAGAACTATAGAGCACAAAGTAAGTATAATCTATAACATGCTATATAATATAAAAGAAAAACATTGAAAAAACAAAAGCGCTAAATATACTAATTTCGAACACTCTACAACAAATACGAAAAGCAATGCAATTAGAACTATAGAGCACAAAGTAAGTATAATCTATAACATGCTATATAATATAAAGGGAAAACATTGAAAAAACAAAAGCGCTAAATATACTAATTTCGAACACTCTACAACAAATACGAAAAGCACTGCAATTAGAAGAATATAGAGCACAAAGTAAGTATAATCTATAACATGCTATATATATAAAGGAAAAACATTGAAAAAACAAAGCGCTAAATGTACTAATTTCGAACACTCTACAACAAATACGAAAAGCACTGCAATTTGAAAACTATAGAGCACAAAGTAAGTATAATCTATAACATGCTATATAATATAAAGGAAAAACATTGAAAAAAAAAAGCGCTAAATGTACTAATTTCGAACACTCTACAACAAATACGAAAAGCACTGCAATTAGAAGAACTATAGAGCACAAAGTAAGTATAATCTATACATGCTATATAATATAAAGGAAAACCATTGAAAAAACAAAAGCGCTAAATGTACTAATTTCGAACACTCTACAACAAATACGAAAAGCACTGCAATTAGAACTATATAGAGCACAAAGTAAGTATAATCTATAACATGCTATATAATATAAAGGAAAAACATTGAAAAAACAAAAGCGCTAAATATACTAATTTCGAACACTCTACAACAAATACGAAAAGCACTGCAATTAGAACTATGAGCACAAAGTAAGTATAATCTATAACATGCTATATAATATAAAGGAAAAACATTGAAAAAACAAAAGCGCTAAATATACTAATTTCGAACACTCTACAACAAATACGAAAAGCCTTGCAATTAGAACTATAGAGCACAAAGTAAGTATAATCTATAACATGCTATATAATATAAAGGAAAACCATTGAAAAAACAAAAGCGCTAAATATACTAATTTCGAACACTCTACAACAAATACGAAAAGCCTTGCAATTAGAACTATAGAGCACAAAGTAAGTATAATCTATAACATGCTATATAATATAAAGGAAAACCATTGAAAAAACAAAAGCGCTAAATATACTATTTCGAACACTCTACAACAAATACGAAAAGCACTACAATTAGAAGAACTATAGAGCACAAAGTAAGTATAATCTATAACATGCTATATAATATAAAGGAAAACATTGAAAAAACAAAAGCGCTAAATATACTAATTTCGAACACTCTACAACAAATACGAAAAGCATGCAATTAGAACTATATAGAGCACAAAGTAAGTATAATCTATAACATGCTATATAATATAAAGGAAAAACATTGAAAAAAAAAAGCGCTAAATATACTAATTTCGAACACTCTACAACAAATACGAAAAGCACTGCAATTAGAGAACTATAGAGCACAAAGTAAGTATAATCTATAACATCCTATAATATAAAGGAAAACATTGAAAAAACAAAAGCGCTAAATATACTAATTTCGAACACTCTACAACAAATACGAAAAGCATGCAATTAGAAGAACTATAGAGCACAAAGTAAGTATAATCTATAACATGCTATATATATAAAGGAAAACATTGAAAAAACAAAAGCGCTAAATATACTAATTTCGAACACTCTACAACAAATACGAAAAGCACTGCAATTAGAACTATAAAGCACAAAGTAAGTATAATCTATAACATGCTATATAATATAAAGGAAAAACATTGAAAAAACAAAAGCGCTAAATATACTAATTTCGAACACTCTACAACAAATACGAAAAGCCTTGCAATTAGAACTATAGAGCACAAAGTAAGTATAATCTATAACATGCTATATAATATAAAGGAAAACATTGAAAAAACAAAAGCGCTAAATATACTAATTTCGAACACTCTACAACAAATACGAAAAGCCTTGCAATTAGAACTATAGAGCACAAAGTAAGTATAATCTATAACATGCTATATAATATAAAGGAAAACCATTGAAAAAAACAAAAGCGCTAAATATACTAATTTCGAACACTCTACAACAAATACGAAAAGCCTTGCAATTAGAACTATAGAGCACAAAGTAAGTATAATCTATAACATGCTATATAATATAAAGGAAAACCATTGAAAAAACAAAAGCGCTAAATATACTAATTTCGAACACTCTACAACAAATACGAAAAGCACTACAATTAGAAGAACATAGAGAACAAAGTAAGTATAATCTATAACATGCTATATAATATAAAGGAAAAACATTGAAAAAACAAAAGCGCTAATATACTAATTTCGAACACTCTACAACAAATACGAAAAGCACTGCAATTAGAACTATAGAGCACAAAGTAAGTATAATCTATAACATCCTATTAATATAAAGGAAAACCATTGAAAAAACAAAAGCGCTAAATATACTAATTTCGAACACTCTACAACAAATACGAAAAGCACTGCAATTAGAAGAACTATAGAGCACAAAGTAAGTATAATCTATAACATGCTATATAATATAAAGGAAAACCATTGAAAAAACAAAGCGCTAAATATACTAATTTCGAACACTCTACAACAAATACGAAAAGCACTGCAATTAGAACTATAGAGCACAAAGTAAGTATAATCTATAACATGCTATATAATATAAAGGAAAAACATTGAAAAAACAAAAGCGCTAAATATACTAATTTCGAACACTCTACAACAAATACGAAAAGCCTTGCAATTAGAACTATAGAGCACAAAGTAAGTATAATCTATAACATGCTATATGATATAAAGGAAAACCATTGAAAAAACAAAAGCGCTAAATATACTAATTTCGAACACTCTACAACAAATACGAAAAGCACTACAATTAGAAACTATAGAGCACAAAGTAAGTATAATCTATAAATGCTATATAATATAAAGGAAACATTGAAAAACAAAAGCGCTAAATATACTAATTTCGAACACTCTACAACAAATACGAAAAGCCTTGCAATTAGAACTATAGAGCACAAAGTAAGTATAATCTATAACATGCTATATAATATAAAGGAAAACCATTGAAAAACAAAAGCGCTAAATATACTAATTTCGAACACTCTACAACAAATACGAAAAGCACTACAATTAGAAGAACCATAGAGCACAAAGTAAGTATAATCTATAACATGCTATATAATATAAAGGAAAACCATTGAAAAAACAAAAGCGCTAAATATACTAATTTCGAACACTCTACAACAAATACGAAAAGCCTTGCAATTCGAACTATAGAGCACAAAGTAAGTATAATCTATAACATGCTATATAAATAAAGGAAAACCATTGAAAAAACAAAAGCGCTAAATATACTAATTTCGAACACTCTACAACAAATACGAAAGCCTTGCAATTAGAACTATAGAGCACAAAGTAAGTATAATCTATAACATTCCTATATATATAAAGGAAACCATTGAAAAAACAAAAGCGCTAAATATACTATTTCGAACACTCTACAACAAATACGAAAAGCACTACAATTAGAAGAACCATAGAGAACAAAGTAAGTATAATCTATAACATGCTATATAATATAAAGGAAAACCATTGAAAAAACAAAAGCGCTAAATATACTAATTTCGAACACTCTAACACAAATACGAAAAGCCTTGCAATTCGAACTATAGAGCACAAAGTAAGTATAATCTATAACATGCTATATAATATAAAGGAAAATCATTGAAAAAACAAAAGCGCTAAATATACTAATTTCGAACACTCTACAACAAATACGAAAAGCATTCCAATTTGAACTATAGAGCACAAAGTAAGTATAATCTATAAAATGCTATATAATACAATGGAAAAACATTGAAAAAAAAAAGCGCTAAATATACTAATTTCGAACACTCTACAACAAATACGAAAAGCACTACAATTAGAAGAACTATAGAGCACAAAGTAAGTATAATCTATAACATCCTATTAATATAAAGGAAAACCATTGAAAAAACAAAAGCGCTAAATATACTAATTTCGAACACTCTACAACAAATACGAAAAGCACTGCAATTAGAAGAACTATAGAGCACAAAGTAAGTATAATCTATAATATGCTATATAATATAAAGGAAAACCATTGAAAAAACAAAAGCGCTAAATGTACTAATTTCGAACACTCTACAACAAATACGAAAAGCACTGCAATTAGAAGAACTATAGAGCACAATGTAAGTATAATCTATAATATGCTATATAATATAAAGGAAAACCATTGAAAAAACAAAAGCGCTAAATATACTAATTTCGAACACTCTACAACAAATACGAAAAGCACTGCAATTAGAACTATCAAGCAAAAAGTAAGCATAATCTATAACATGCTATATAATATAAAGGAAAAACATTGAAAAAACAAAAGCTCTAAATATACTAATTTCGAACACTCCACAACAAATACGAAAAGCCTTGCAATTAGAACTATGGAGCACAAAGTAAGTATAATCTATAACATGCTATATAATATAAAGCAAAACCATTGAAAAAACAAAAGCGCTAAATATACTAATTTCGAACACTCTACAACAAATACGAAAAGCCTTGCAATTAGAACTATGGAGCACAAAGTAACTATAATCTATAACATCCTATATGATATAAAGGAAAACCATTGTGTTACGTACGAAATTTAGAATTAGGTTAAAAGCCCAAGGTAAAAAAGAAGAATGGGCCTGGCAATAGGGTTGATTGAACTGGCTGAAGGACACCGTGAGGAAATCAAGGAAAATAAATTTATTTATTTATTTCTAAGGAAAATACAGGACGGAAGGTTCTCAGGTCGGTAGGTCCTCAGGACGGAAGGACTTCAGGTCGGTAGGTCCTCAGGACGGAAAGACCTCAGGTCGGAAGGTCTTCAGGTCAGTAGGTCCTTAAGACGGAAAGTCATTAGGACGGAAGGACCTCAGGTCGGTAGGTCCTCAAGACGGAAGGACCTCAGGTCGGAAGGTCTTCAGGTCGGTAGGTCTTCAAGACGGAAAGTCATTAGGACGGAAGGACCTCAGGTCGGTAGGTCCTCAAGACGGAAGGACCTCAAGTCGGAAGGTTTTCAGGTCGGGAAGTCCTCAAGACGGAAAGACCTCAAGTCGGAAGGTTTTCAGGTCGGGAGGTCCTCAAGACGGAAAGACCTCAAGTCGGAAGGTTTTCAGGTCGGGAAGTCCTCAAGACGGAAAGACCTCAAGTCGGAAGGTTTTCAGGTCGGGAGGTCCTCAAGACGGAAAGACCTCAAGTCGGAAGGTTTTCAGGTCGGGAAGTCCTCAAGACGGAAAGACCTCAAGTCGGAAGGTTTTCAGGTCGGGAGGTCCTCAAGACGGAAAGACCTCAAGTCGGAAGGTTTTCAGGTCGGGAAGTCCTCAAGGCGGAAAGACCTCAAGTCGGAAGGTTTTCAGGTCGGGAAGTCCTCAAGGCGGAAAGACCTCAAGCCAGATGGTTCGCAAGTCGGGAGGATTGGCGGTCGGACCCATACTATTGTAGATTGGCAGTCGGGCCAAAAGAGCGGAAGGTCTGTGGTCGGCTCAAGGAGTGAAATATAGGGAATTTTTGGTCTGCTGGGGACACGTGTCAGCATAAGAAAGGTTGGAAGACGGTTGAGAAGGAGACGTTGTAACCGTTCGGGTGACGGTTTTCAGTACGGTTTCCCAGGGAATATTTAAGGATTTGGATCATCATTTGGCAAGGGATCTTCAATCAACTTCAACAAAGCAAAGTCAGATTTGGGGATCACCACTTTAAATTTCAGTCTTTTATTTTCCAGTTTATTTTCTGTACCATACAGTGTTTAGAGATTCCTAATCTCAGGCACTAATTAATCAAGTTTAAGGATATTTTCTATATCTTTGAATTTTACTTTATTTTTGTTGAAAAATTACATCAACAAATTGGCGACCACAGTGGGAGCAAGACAAAATTGCTCATTCCAATTCCGGCGATAATTTCATACGTCTTAGATCCGGCCGAATCATCGGAAGGGTCCATATGGCAGGGTCACAACCGCAAGCATCTTCGACACCGGTGGGAGAATCCGTTCCACCACCCATTGTGCCAAATGCCGGGGACATCCCACAACCACCAACTGATTGGTGGTCTTATGTTCAACAAATGAACAACCAGCATACCTTGGTTATGCAGAATATGTTGCGTGAGCAACAAACGAACATGTTGCGTGAGCAACAGAGTCAGTTGCAGAACATGATAGATCAAGCATTGTCAAGGGTTAGTCTTCAACCCACTCAAACGCCACCAGGAGTGTCACCGTCCAGACCACAGGCAAATTTCGCAGGGCCATCATTCGTGGATAGTACATTCCCAAGTGCCACAAATCCCAACCGAATGGATCGGGGAAAAACTCCTTTGACTTTTCCCAACAATGTTCCACTGGGACCAAGGGTTACCAATTCGCAGCCGAACAATACAAGGGAGGACAGGCCTGAAGGATATATACATGATCCGATTCATATTCCTGTGCAGGATCCGTTCCAGGTTCCTGATCATCAACGCTTTCATGTAGATCCTGATGAGATTGCACATATATTAAGGGATCAGTATGGATTAACTCCTCAGATGGCTAACCGCCCTGCATATCAAAGACCTTTCCCAGAAAGGATCATTCATGAACACCCTCTCCCAAGGAATTTTCGACCACCCGACTTTCATGCATTCTCAGGGGAGGACGGATCTTCCACCATAGAACATGTTGGTCGGTTCACAGCACAATTAGGAGAGGTTGGCAATAACCCTTTTTATAAGTTACAGCTGTTTGGTTTGTCTCTTACCAGAACGGCGTTTTCATGGTTTGTAAGTCTACCTCCTGGACAAATTCAGACATGGGAAGGATTGGAAATGGCATTTCACGCTAGATTCTTTAATCCTTTACCAGTTGTTTCTTTAACTGATTTACTTGAATTGAGACAGTATCCAGAAGAAACTGCTTCACAGTTTATAGAAAGGGTGCGATTGATGAAGGGACGATGTCCTACGGTAATCAGTGAGAAAGAGATGACCAATTTAGTGGTCCGGAATATGCATAATCGCTTAAGAAAGGCACTCACTGCCCTGGATGTTGAGGATTTGGCAAATCTTGCATCCAAGGCAGGACGTCTAGAGTCTTTGTTCAGAGAGGAAGATCAGCATAACAGGCGTAATAGAGGCCAACATATGGCGAGTATGGGAACAGAAACATGCGACTTTGATTTTAATCAGTCAGAAGAGATGGCAGCCGAAATCCTTTCTGGAAAACCGTATGTATGTCCTAAATTGAAGCCAGTACCAGGATCTGAAGGAAAGGAGCAACCGACCTTTGATAGTTCGAAAGCTGATGAAATCTTTGATATCCTACTGACTGATGGGCAGATTCGTATTCCAAAGGGCCAAAGACTTGCCACTAAAGAAGAAATCAAAGGGAGACCATATTGTAAGTGGCATAATTCTTTCACACACACTACAAGTCAGTGTACTCATTTTAGGAAGGAAATTCAAAAAGCCATCAAGACAGGTCGGCTCAAATACATCACTTTAGGTGTAGACCAGCAACCATTTCCGAAACTAACAACTGCAATGGTTGACATCCAACCAAGTTCGGAAACAAGGAAAAGTTCGGTCAATAGTGGACAAACAGGGGAGCAAACTAGTCCCGGAAAAAAGAAAGGGAATCAGCCAAACAGCAGCCGACCGGAAGAACGACTCAAGGTTGTTGAAAGGCCAGTCGCTGAAAAATGGGACCGTCCAGACGGTTCTTTTAACGTGGAAGTGAAGGAAAAGGTTTTAGTGAAAGACCACCCGACCAGAAAAACGGGTTCAGTCGGGAACGATTGGGCTCGAAATAAAAAGCCTTTACCCGTTGATATAGATCCTCGTTTCCCAGGTATGAATCGTACACAGATTCGCAATGCCAAACGCAGGTATGCTGCAAAGTATGGGAAACGAGTTCCTGCAGTGCAACAAAGAACCGACGAACAAAATGCGGCCGACCACTTGACAGGAGATCAGTCCATTAGAGTCTTTACAGAACAAACGACCGACGAGCAGGGAGCGGCCATTCAGTCTCCAATAAGTCGGTCCAGTCGGGTCTGGTCAGGAAAGCAACCGAAGGACGGATTAGGAGCTTCCGACTATACCAAAAGAAGTTCGTCGGGACAGGGGAAAGGTAAGGGAATGGCACATGAAATAATTAAAGGTTTTAGATGCCAACATTGTGAACGGATCAACATCAATCCATCTCTGGAAGAATTTCGTATTGAATCCTTGACGGTTCAATCTCGAAATGAGACGAAGGAAGAAGTGGTGCCTACAGAGGAAAATTCAAGATCTGTTAAATCTCGTCTGGGACCACGAATCCCTTGTCGAATGACAGAGGTTAACCAGATGAGTGATGAACCGACGTGGGCGAGTCTGGTAGATGATATTATGGACGAACCTTTATGGGCATTCTTGGCAGATGGCGAATTAGAGGAAACAGAGTGGGCAAAGATTACAGATTCTGAGCCTCAGTCGGAAGCACCTTCAATTGTGTTTCCTCCTATTCCAGAGGGTGCGAACTCCCATTTGAAACCCCTGTATGTTAATGCTCACATTTGTGGGAAACCAATCACAAAGGTTTTCGTGGATAATGGAGCAGTCTTTAATGTTATGCCATTGAAGACTCTCAAGAAGCTAGGGAAAGGAATTCATGATCTGTCCCCTGTGGAATTCGAAATGACAAGTTTTACAGGGCAGCCGACCAAGCCTGAAGGTATGATGGTTGCCACAATTGAGGTCGGACCAAAGAAAATTTCCACTGTTTTCTTTATTGTGGACGCAGATACCACATACTCTCTTTTGCTGGGACGAGATTGGATTCATGCCTCTCAATGTGTGCCATCAACCTTGCACCAACAGTTAATGTTCTGGGAAGGAAATCAGGTCTTTAAAATGGAAGCGAATGACAACCCATTCGACGTAACAGAACAAGTGGAAGAGTCAGTGTTTTATTCTAGTCATTTGGCTCCGATGTCTCAGTTGTATATGGCCAGGGAATACCCAAACAAGGGTTATAAAGTCACTGGCCAGAACTCGATGTTCTATTAAAAGAACACCTTTATTGTATGGCTCATGATAAAGCCACACCCATTTCTGTATAAGTTGTTTGTAATGGAAGATACAACTTTAGAAGTATGTAGTTCTCTTATTAATAAGTTCTATTTAAAGCAGTTATTACATAAAGTAGAAAATAATAAAGAGATTCTGGATGTTCACCTCCAAGAAGATGAACAATTTCGTTGGCCCGACTTATTAGAAAAAACAGAACCAACAGCTTCATCACAAGACCCGTTATTGGAGTTTAATTTAGGAACCGAATTGGTTCCAAAAGTGATCAGGTTAAGTGGTTATTTGTCTAAAGAGCAACAAACAATGATGCTTGAAGTTATTAGAAACAACATTGATTGTTTAGCGTGGGATTATTCAGAGATGCCTGGTTTGACAAGAAGTCTAATAGAGCATCGATTGCCCATCAAAGAAGGTTGTAAACCTTACAAACAACCTCCAAGGCGAATGAGTCCAGATCTGATGCCTCAAATCAAGGAAGAAATCCAAAAACTTCTCAAAGTGGGTTTCATTCAACCTTGCCGTTATGCGGAGTGGCTGGCTAATATTGTGCCAGTGGTCAAGAAAAATGGTAAGATAAGGATATGCATCGACTTCAGGGATTTGAATCTAGCTACCCCTAAGGACGAATACGTGATGCCTATGGCCGACATGCTGATAGATGCAGCAGCAGGGCATAAAATCCTTAGTCTGATGGATGGCTATGCAGGTTATAACCAAATATTCTTGGCAGAAGAAGACATTCCTAAGACAGCATTCAGATGCCCAGGGGCTTTGGGTATTTATGAATGGACAGTCATGCCATTCGGGTTAAAGAATGCAGGGGCAACTTACCAAAGAGCCATGAATTCAATCTTTCATGATTTAATTGGCAGATCTATGGAAGTGTATATTGATGATGTTATAGTTAAATCTGCCAGTTTTGACGAACATTTGAGAGATCTTGAAGAGGCATTTGAAAGAATGAAGAAGTACAAGTTGAAGATGAATCCGACCAAATGTGCTTTTGGAATATCAGCCGGGAGCTTTCTAGGATTCTTAGTTCATGAGAGAGGAATTGAAATTGATGCCAATAAGGCTAAAGCCATTCTTGATAGTCGGCCACCCAAGACGGTTACAGAAATCCAAAGTCTGTTGGGTAAGGTGAATTATTTGAGGCGTTTCATTTCTAATGCTGCTGGCAAGGTCAGACCCATTACTAAATTGTTGAAAGCTGGAAAAATTGCCTTTGAATGGGGTCCCGACCAACAAACGGCTTTAGATGCTATCAAGCAGGCATTGGTTCATCCTCCAGTCTTGATGCCTCCCAAACAAGGTCGGCCACTCAAACTTTATTTGGCAAATACATATGAAGTGGTTAGTTGTTTATTGGCGCAGGATGGTGATGACGGGAAGGAAAGGGCAATTTACTATCTCAGTAAAACCCTTACAGGACCAGAACTGAATTACACTATGCCAGAAAAAATGTGTTATTCATTGGTCTTCGCTTGCACTAAACTCGAGCATTATTTGCTGCCCAGAAGAGTTGAGGTCATATCAAAGGTGGATCTCATCAAATTGATTTTACAGAGACCTACTATGAAGGGCAGACTCATGAAATGGGCCATCAAATTGGCTCCTTTCGATCTTCAACATTCCCCGCTGAGGGCAATTAAGGGACAAGCAGTAGCCGACTTCTTGGCAGAATTCTCACAAGTTGGGTATTCTCTTTGTGATAGTGTCCGACCATTTAGTTGTGCATCATATCTGGATAATCTACAGGTCGGATGTGTGCCTTATATAAGTACCAGAACATGGTTGATGTTCTTTGATGGTTCTACCTCTGGAAACAAATCGGGGGCAGGGGTCTTTTTGCAAGGACCTGATGGTCAAAAGATCAACTTACAACTACGATTGGAATCCATGACCCATAATTCGGCAGAATATGAAGCTTTAATTTTGGGTTTGGAGGCTTTAATTGCCAGGAAGGTCCAGTCTGTAATCATAAGGGGGGATTCTCAATTAGTAGTCAACCAGGTAAACAATCAATATGTGTGCAATTTCCCTCATCTTCGCAGATATAGGGACATTGTGAGTCGGCTACTGACAAAAATCTCAGAGGTAATAATTGAGTTCATTCCGAGGAAAGAAAACCAACGTGCTGATGAATTGGCTCAAAGGGCATGTAAAGGAATTCTGGAGGATATGTGGTCGGAGGTCAAGTCGGGCATAGAAGGAAAGACAGACCCGATCTGCGAAGTTACGGTCGGGCAGGAGACTATCGGACAGGACCCCGACTGCGAAGTTACGGTCGGGCAAGAGGATATCGGACAGGACCCCGACTGCGAAGTTGCGGTCGGGCAAGAGGATATCGGTCAGGAGTCCGACTGCGAGGTTACGGTCGGGCAAGAGGATAATGGACAGGAGCCCGATTACGAAGTTTTTATCGGACAGAAGTCCGATGGCGAAACAGTGTCCGATTGGAGAACAGAGCTTATCCTGTATTTACAGAATCCTGGTGCGAGTGTTTCAATTGCGACACGATTGAAGGCTTTACGTTTTCAATTGATAAATGGAATTTTGTACAAGAGATCATTTGAAGGTTTACTTTTGAAATGCTTGGGATCTAAAGAAGCTCTAGAAGTGATGACAGAAGTACATGGTGGGATATGTGGAGCTCATCGGGCAGGTCTCAATATGAGATGGGCCATTCATCGCTTGGGTTTTTTCTGGCCTAAGATTTTTGAGGATTGCATACAATTTGCAAAAGGCTGCCTGGAATGTCAGAGACATGGAAACTTGAATCATTTGCCAGTAACCGAATTGCAATTCTTGGCAAAACCATGGCCTTTTAAATCGTGGGCTATGGATATTATTGGTAAGATACATCCTGCTTCATCGAAACATCACTGTTTCATTTTGGTCGCGACTGATTACTTTACCAAATGGGTGGAAGCAGTTGCTTTGAAAAATGTGGATCAGAAAGAAGTGATAGACTTCGTTTTGAACCAAATTATTTACAGATATGGTATTCCTCAGTCTATAACAACCGACCAAGGCTTGGTCTTTACAGGGGAAAAGTTCTCTAATTTCTTGGCAGAATTCGGTGTTCGGTTACATCATTCTTCACCATATTATCCCCAAGCCAATGGACAGGCGGAAGCAGCAAATAAGATTATCATTGGGATTATAAAGAAGATGATTGAAGGGAACCCAAGAAAGTGGCATTTGTTATTGTCTCAGGCTTTATGGGCACATAGAAATGCCAGAAATACGGCCACAGGGTTCTCACCTTACCAACTTACGTTTGGCCAAGATGCTGTTTTACCAGCCGAAATTCGAGTGTCATCTGGCCGAACAGAATTTACTGATAGTGATCTTACAAAGGAATACCAACAAATTATGTTGCAGCAGTTAGAAGATTTGGATGTTAACCGTCTCCATGCAATAGATCGAAGTGTGAAACAGAGTGAAATCAGAGCAAGGAGTTATGGAAAGAAAGTTCTTCACAGGACATTCCAAAAAGGAGACCTAGTCTGGAAGACCATTCTTCCTACATATAAGAAAACCGATCAATTGGGAAAGTGGTCACCGAATTGGGAAGGACCATACATTGTTCAAAAAGATATTGGAAATGGCGCGTTCATTATTGTAAATCATGAAGGTAGAAGAGTACATGATTGTATTAATGCTAAATATCTGAAGAGGTATTATCCTGCCTTTTCAGATAACAAAACTGCCTGAAACCACATATTATTCAGAACCCATTTATGGGGGTTCGAACCTACTGGAAGGTTCATTTCTGTTAGTCATCGTGTAGTTGTGAGAAATTTTCTGTCTCTGAATCAGACTTTTCATCCCAGTGAGTGGATATTAGCTCTGGTTCTTCTTCAATAAGATCTTCCAAGTCTGGTCGGTACCTTTCCCATTGGCTTTGCATGTCATCTAGATCTTGATGGGTACGTGCTTGCATGTCTGTTAGGGCTTGATGTTCACGGTCAACAATGGTACGCAATCTTGAAAAGACTTTTCGTTGATTGGAAAATATGTTATCCCAACCAAGGTCTGGAAGTATGGTTGCTGCATGATTTTCAATCATTTCCATGTGATGATGGAGATCAGGGATGCGGCTGTGGATGTCACGAAGAGGTTCATACCCCTCAAAAGTCATTGAAGAGACCCCTGCTGCTGATGGGTTGGGTGAAGGTGTCTGTGGAAAAATCATGAAGATGTTTGTTGTTTAATATATTAAGGTTGTTCATCCGAATCCTAAGTCTTGCTGATAAAGGAACTTACTGGTTCTATAGGCATTGTTGGTAAAGATTGTCTCCTGGTCGGGGGCCTGGCCCGACCACTCCTCGGTACGGGAGGAGGAGTTTGCCTCCGCGTCGGGTCCTCCGCCCGACTGCTCATTGGCAAATTGGTCTGGACCAAAGGCCCGATTGAATGGTCGGTTAGTGCTGGCGTCGGTTGCGTGGTCGGTGTCACCAAGGTCGGTTCTGGGGAATGAAATGAGTAAAATCAAAGTTATGATATAGTGAATTGGTTCACGGTGTTGAGAAACATTACCAATTCGGGGTCGGGTCCTTGCTGACGTCCTAGTTAGTCCGAGGTCTGCTAGTGTTTGCTGGTCGGTCTCCGAGGTCGGGGGTGTTTGCAGCTGGGAAGTTTTTCTTTTGCGCGTGGGACCCCCAGATCCGATTCCCGGGGTTGTTGTTTGTTTTTGGGTGCTAGTACATACCCCTCAAAGGGAGTTTTTCAAGAGGGTAGTGATTTATGAACTTCCAAACATTGATTGTTAAATGGCGTTTGAAAGTCCCTTGGCGGCGGGCAAGTTGTTACGTACGAAATTTAGAATTAGGTTAAAAGCCCAAGGTAAAAAAGAAGAATGGGCCTGGCAATAGGGTTGATTGAACTGGCTGAAGGACACCGTGAGGAAATCAAGGAAAATAAATTTATTTATTTATTTCTAAGGAAAATACAGGACGGAAGGTTCTCAGGTCGGTAGGTCCTCAGGACGGAAGGACTTCAGGTCGGTAGGTCCTCAGGACGGAAAGACCTCAGGTCGGAAGGTCTTCAGGTCAGTAGGTCCTTAAGACGGAAAGTCATTAGGACGGAAGGACCTCAGGTCGGTAGGTCCTCAAGACGGAAGGACCTCAGGTCGGAAGGTCTTCAGGTCGGTAGGTCTTCAAGACGGAAAGTCATTAGGACGGAAGGACCTCAGGTCGGTAGGTCCTCAAGACGGAAGGACCTCAAGTCGGAAGGTTTTCAGGTCGGGAAGTCCTCAAGACGGAAAGACCTCAAGTCGGAAGGTTTTCAGGTCGGGAGGTCCTCAAGACGGAAAGACCTCAAGTCGGAAGGTTTTCAGGTCGGGAAGTCCTCAAGGCGGAAAGACCTCAAGTCGGAAGGTTTTCAGGTCGGGAGGTCCTCAGGACGGAAAGACCTCAAGTCGGAAGGTTTTCAGGTCGGGAAGTCCTCAAGGCGGAAAGACCTCAAGTCGGAAGGTTTTCAGGTCGGGAGGTCCTCAGGACGGAAAGACCTCAAGTCGGAAGGTTTTCAGGTCGGGAAGTCCTCAAGGCGGAAAGACCTCAAGTCGGAAGGTTTTCAGGTCGGGAAGTCCTCAAGGCGGAAAGACCTCAAGCCAGGTGGTTCGCAAGTCGGGAGGATTGGCGGTCGGACCCATACTATTGTAGATTGGCAGTCGGGCCAAAAGAGCGGAAGGTCTGTGGTCGGCTCAAGGAGTGAAATATAGGGAATTTTTGGTCTGCTGGGGACACGTGTCAGCATAAGAAAGGTTGGAAGACGGTTGAGAAGGAGACGTTGTAACCGTTCGGGTGACGGTTTTCAGTACGGTTTCCCAGGGAATATTTAAGGATTTGGATCATCATTTGGCAAGGGATCTTCAATCAACTTCAACAAAGCAAAGTCAGATTTGGGGATCACCACTTTAAATTTCAGTCTTTTATTTTCCAGTTTATTTTCTGTACGTTACAGTGTTTAGAGATTCCTAATCTCAGGCACTAATTAATCAAGTTTAAGGATATTTTCTATATCTTTGAATTTTACTTTATTTTTGTTGAAAAATTACATCAACACATTGAAAAAACAAAAGCGCTAAATATACTATTTTCGAACACTCTACAACAAATACGAAAAACACTGCAATTAGAAGCACTATAGAGCACAAAGTAAGTATAATCTATAACATGCTATATAATATAAAGCAAAACCATTGAAAAAACAAAAGCGCTAAATATACTAATTTCGAACACTCTACAACAAATACGAAAAGCCTTGAAATTAGAACTATGGAGCACAAAGTAAGTATAATCTATAACATCCTATATGATATAAAGGAAAACCATTGAAAAAACAAAAGCGCTAAATATACTATTTTCGAACACTCTACAACAAATACGAAAAGCACTACAATTAGAAGAACCATAAAGCACAAAGTAAGTATAATCTATAACATGCTATATAATATAAAGGAAAACCATTGAAAAAACAAAAGCGCTAAATATACTAATTTCGAACACTCTACAACAAATACGAAAAGCACTACAATTAGAAGCACTATAGAGCACAAAGTAAGTATAATCTATAACATGCTATATAATATAAAGGAGAACCATTGAAAAAACAAAAGCGCAAAAAATACTAATTTCGAACACTCTACAGCAAATACGAAAAGCCTTGCAATTAGAACTATGGAGCACAAAGTAAGTATAATCTATAACATGCTATATAATATAAAGCAAAACCATTGAAAAAACAAAAGCGCTAAATATACTAATTTCGAACACTCTACAACAAATACGAAAAGCCTTGCAATTAGAACTATGGAGCACAAAGTAAGTATAATCTATAACATTCCTATATGATATAAAGGAAAACCATTGAAAAAACAAAAGCGCTAAATATACTATTTTCGAACACTCTACAACAAATACGAAAAGCACTACAATTAGAAGAACCATAGAGAACAAAGTAAGTATAATCTATAACATGCTATATAATATAAAGGAAAACCATTGAAAAAACAGAAGCGCTAAATATACTAATTTCGAACACTCTACAACAAATACGAAAAGCCTTGCAATTCGAACTATGGAGCACAAAGTAAGTATAATCTATAACATGCTATATAATATAAAGTAAAACCTTTGAAAAAACAAAAGCTCTAAATATACTAATTTCGAACACTCCACAACAAATACGAAAAGCCTTGCAATTAGAACTATGGAGCACAAAGTAAGTATAATCTATAACATTCCTATATAATATAAAGGAAAATCATTGAAAAAACAAAGGCGCCAAATATACTAATTTCGAACACTCTACAACAAATACGAAAAGCCTTGCAATTAGAACTATGGAGCACAAAGTAAGTATAATCTATAATATGCTATATAATATAAAGGATAACCATTGAAAAAACAAAAGCGCTAAATATACTAATTTCGAACACTCTACAACAAATACGAAAAGCCTTGCAATTAGAACTATGGAGCACAAAGTAAATATAATCTATAACATCCTATATGATATAAAGGAAAACCATTGAAAAAACAAAAGCGCTAAATATACTATTTTCGAACACTCTACAACAAATACGAAAAGCCTTGCAATTAGAACTATGGAGCACAAAGTAAGTATAATCTATAACATGCTATATAATATAAAGCAAAACCATTGAAAAAACAAAAGCGCTAAATATACTAATTTCGAACACTCTACAACAAATACGAAAAGCCTTGCAATTAGAACTATGGAGCACAAAGTAAGTATAATCTATAACATCCTATATGATATAAAGGAAAACCATTGAAAAAACAAAAGCGCTAAATATACTATTTTCGAACACTCTACAACAAATACGAAAAGCACTACAATTAGAAGAACCATAAAGCACAAAGTAAGTATAATCTATAACATGCTATATAATATAAAGGAAAATCATTGAAAAAACAAAAGCGCTAAATATACTAATTTCGAACACTCTACAACAAATACGAAAAGCATTCCAATTTGAACTATCGAGCACAAAGTAAGTATAATCTATAAAATGCTATATAATACAAAGGAAAAACATTGAAAAAAAAAAAGTGCTAAATATACTAATTTCGAACACTCTACAACAAATACGAAAAGCACTACAATTAGAAGAACTATAGAGCACAATGTAAGTATAATCTATAACATCCTATTAATATAAAGGAAAACCATTGAAAAAACAAAAGCGCTAAATATACTAATTTCGAACACTCTACAACAAATACGAAAAGCACTGCAATTAGAAGAACTATAGAGCACAAAGTAAGTATAATCTATAATATGCTATATAATATAAAGGAAAACCATTGAAAAAACAAAAGCGCTAAATATACTAATTTCGAACACTCTACAACAAATACGAAAAGCACTGCAATTAGAACGATCAAGCACAAAGTAAGCATAATCTATAACATGCTATATAATATAAAGGAAAAACATTGAAAAAACAAAAGCTCTAAATATACTAATTTCGAACACTCCACAACAAATACGAAAAGCCTTGCAATTAGAACTATGGAGCACAAAGTAAGTATAATCTATAACATGCTATATAATATAAAGCAAAACCATTGAAAAAACAAAAGCGCTAAATATACTAATTTCGAACACTCTACAACAAATACGAAAAGCCTTGAAATTAGAACTATGGAGCACAAAGTAAGTATAATCTATAACATCCTATATGATATAAAGGAAAACCATTGAAAAAACAAAAGCGCTAAATATACTATTTTCGAACACTCTACAACAAATACGAAAAGCACTACAATTAGAAGAACTATAAAGCACAAAGTAAATATAATCTATAACATCCTATATAATATAAAGGAAAACCATTGAAAAAACAAAAGCGCTAAATATACTATTTTCGAACACTCTACAACAAATACGAAAAGCACTACAATTAGAAGAACCATAGAGAACAAAGTAAGTATAATCTATAACATGCTATATAATATAAAGGAAAACCATTGAAAAAACAAAAGCGCTAAATATACTAATTTCGAACACTCTACAACAAATACGAAAAGCCTTGCAATTAGAACTATGGAGCACAAAGTAAGTATAATCTATAATATGCTATATAATATAAAGGAAAACCATTGAAAAAACAAAAGCGCTAAATATACTAATTTCGAACACTCTACAACAAATACGAAAAGCCTTGCAATTAGAACTATGGAGCACAAAGTAAGTATAATCTATAACATCCTATATGATATAAAGGAAAACCATTGAAAAAACAAAAGCGCTAAATATACTATTTTCGAACACTCTACAACAAATACGAAAAGCCTTGCAATTAGAACTATGGAGCACAAAGTAAGTATAATCTATAACATGCTATATAATATAAAGCAAAACCATTGAAAAAACAAAAGCGCTAAATATACTAATTTCGAACACTCTACAACAAATACGAAAAGCCTTGCAATTAGAACTATGGAGCACAAAGTAAGTATAATCTATAACATCCTATATGATATAAAGGAAAACCATTGAAAAAACAAAAGCGCTAAATATACTAATTTCGAACACTCTACAACAAATACGAAAAGCACTACAATTAGAAGAACCATAAAGCACAAAGTAAGTATAATCTATAACATGCTATATAATATAAAGGAAAATCATTGAAAAAACAAAAGCGCTAAATATACTAATTTCGAACACTCTACAACAAATACGAAAAGCATTCCAATTTGAACTATCGAGCACAAAGTAAGTATAATCTATAAAATGCTATATAATACAAAGGAAAAACATTGAAAAAAAAAAAGCGCTAAATATACTAATTTCGAACACTCTACAACAAATACGAAAAGCACTACAATTAGAAGAACTATAGAGCACAAAGTAAGTATAATCTATAACATCCTATATAATATAAAGGAAAACCATTGAAAAAACAAAAGCGCTAAATATACTAATTTCGAACACTCTACAACAAATACGAAAAGCACTGCAATTAGAAGAACTATAGAGCACAAAGTAAGTATAATCTATAATATGCTATATAATATAAAGGAAAACCATTGAAAAAACAAAAGCGCTAAATATACTAATTTCGAACACTCTACAACAAATACGAAAAGCACTGCAATTAGAACTAAAAAGCACAAAGTAAGTATAATCTATAACATGCTATATAATATAAAGGAAAAACATTGAAAAAACAAAAGCTCTAAATATACTAATTTCGAACACTCTACAACAAATACGAAAAGCCTTGCAATTAGAACTATGGAGCACAAAGTAAGTATAATCTATAACATGCTATATAATATAAGGCAAAACCATTGAAAAAAACAAAAGCGCTAAATATACTAATTTCGAACACTCTACAACAAATACGAAAAGCCTTGCAATTAGAACTATGGAGCACAAAGTAAGTATAATCTATAACATGCTATATAATATAAAGCAAAACCATTGAAAAAACAAAAGCGCTAAATATACTAATTTCGAACACTCTACAACAAATACGAAAAGCCTTGCAATTAGAACTATGGAGCACAAAGTAAGTATAATCTATAACATCCTATATGATATAAAGGAAAACCATTGAAAAAACAAAAGCGCTAAATATACTATTTCGAACACTCTACAACAAATACGAAAAGCACTACAATTAGAAGAACCATAGAGAACACAAAGTAAGTATAATCTATAACATGCTATATAATATAAAGGAAAACCATTGAAAAAACAAAAGCGCTAAATATACTAATTTCGAACACTCTACAACAAATACGAAAAGCACTGCAATTAGAACTATAGAGCACAAAGTAAGTATAATCTATAACATGCTATTATAATATAAGGAAAACCATTGAAAAAACAAAAGCGCTAAATATACTAATTTCGAACACTCTACAACAAATACGAAAAGCACTGCAATTAAGAACTATAGAGCACAAAGTAAGTATAATCTATAACATGCTATATAATATAAAGGAAACCATTGAAAAAACAAAAGCGCTAAATATACTAATTTCGAACACTCTACAACAAATACGAAAAGCACTTGCAATTAGAACTAAAAAGCACAAAGTAAGTATAATCTATAACATGCTATATAATATAAAGGAAAAACATTGAAAAAACAAAAGCGCTAAATATACTAATTTCGAACACTCTACAACAAATACGAAAAGCTTGCAATTAGAACTATAGAGCACAAAGTAAGTATAATCTATAACATGCTATATAATATAAAGGAAAACCATTGAAAAAACAAAAGCGCTAAATATACTATTTTCGAAACTCTACAACAAATACGAAAAGCCTTGCAATTAGAACTATGGAGCACAAAGTAAGTATAATCTATAACATCCTATATAATATAAAGGAAAACCATTGAAAAAAAACAAAAGCGCTAAATATACTAATTTCGAACACTCTACAACAAATACGAAAAGCCTTGCAATTAGAACTATGGAGCACAAAGTAAGTATAATCTATAACATGCTATATAATATAAAGGAAAAACATTGAAAAAACAAAAGCGCTAAATATACTAATTTCGAACACTCTACAACAAATACGAAAAGCACTGCAATTAGAAGAACTATAGAGCACAAAGTAAGTATAATCTATAACATGCTATATAATATAAAGGAAAATCATTGAAAAAACAAAAGCGCTAAATATACTAATTTCGAACACTCTATACAACAAATACGAAAAGCATGCAATTTGAACTATCGAGCACAAAGTAAGTATAATCTATAAAATGCTATATAATACAAAGGAAAAACATTGAAAAAAAAAAAAGCGCTAAATATACTAATTTCGAACACTCTACAACAAATACGAAAAGCACTACAATTAGAGAACTATAGAGCACAAGTAAGTATAATCTATAACATCCTATTAATATAAGGAAAACCATTGAAAAAACAAAAGCGCTAAATATACTAATTTCGAACACTCTACAACAAATACGAAAAGCACTGCAATTAGAAGAACTATAGAGCACAAAGTAAGTATAATCTATAACATGCTATATAATATAAAGGAAACCATTGAAAAAACAAAAGCGCTAAATATTAATTTCGAACACTCTACAACAAATACGAAAAGCACTGCAATTAGAACTACAAAGACACAAAGTAAGTATAATCTATAACATGCTATATAATATAAAGGAAAAACATTGAAAAAACAAAAGCGCTAAATATACTAATTTCGAACACTCTACAACAAATACGAAAAGCCTGCAATTAGAACTATAGAGCACAAAGTAAGTATAATCTATAACATGCTATATAATATAAAGGAAAACATTGAAAAAACAAAAGCGCTAAATATACTAATTTCGAACACTCTACAACAAATACGAAAAGCCTTGCAATTAGAACTATGGAGCACAAAGTAAGTATAATCTATAACATGCTATATAATATAAAGGAAAAACATTGAAAAAACAAAAGCGCTAAATATACTAATTTCGAACACTCTACAACAAATACGAAAAGCCTGCAATTAGAACTATGGAGCACAAAGTAAGTATAATCTATAACATCCTATATAATATAAAGGAAAACCATTGAAAAAACAAAAGCGCTAAATATACTATTTCGAATTTCGAACACTCTACAACAAAACGAAAAGCACTAAATTAGAAGAACTATAGAAACAAAGTAAGTATAATCTATAACATGCTATATAATATAAAGGAAAAACATTGAAAAAAAAAAAGCGCTAATATACTAATTTCGAACACTCTACAACAAATACGAAAAGCACTGCAATTAGAAGAACTATAGAGCACAAGTAAGTATAATCTATAACATGCTATTAATATAAAGGAAAACCATTGAAAAAACAAAAGCGCTAAATATACTAATTTCGAACACTCTACAACAAATACGAAAAGCACTGCATTAGAAACTATAGAGCACAAAGTAAGTATAATCTATAACATGCTATATAATATAAAGGAAAACCATTGAAAAAACAAAAGCGCTAAATATACTAATTTCGAACACTCTACAACAAATACGAAAAGCACTGCAATTAGAACTAACAAGAGCACAAAGTAAGTATAATCTATAACATGCTATATAATATAAAGGAAAAACATTGAAAAACAAAAGCGCTAAATATACTAATTTCGAACACTCTACAACAAATACGAAAAGCCTTGCAATTAGAACTATGGAGCACAAAGTAAGTATAATCTATAACATCCTATATAATATAAAGGAAAAACCATTGAAAAAACAAAAGCGCTAAATATACTAATTTCGAACACTCTACAACAAATACGAAAAGCACTGCAATTAGAAGACTATAGAGCACAAAGTAAGTATATCTATAAAATGCTATATAATATAAAGGAAAACATTGAAAAAACAAAAGCGCTAAATATACTAATTTCGAACACTCTACAACAAATACGAAAAGCCTTGCAATTAGAACTATGGAGCACAAAGTAAGTATAATCTATAACATCCTATATAATATAAAGGAAAACCATTGAAAAAACAAAAGCGCTAAATATACTAATTTCGAACACTCTACAACAAATACGAAAAGCACTACAATTAGAAGAACTATAGAGCACAAAGTAAGTATAATCTATAACATGCTATATAATATAAAGGAAAACCATTGAAAAAACAAAAGCGCTAAATATACTAATTTCGAACACTCTACAACAAATACGAAAAGCCTTGCAATTAGAACTATGGAGCACAAAGTAAGTATAATCTATAACATGCTATATAATATAAAGGAAAACCATTGAAAAAACAAAAGCGCTAAATATACTAATTTCGAACACTCTACAACAAATACGAAAAGCTTGCAATTAGAACTATAGAGCACAAAGTAAGTATAATCTATAACATTCCTATATAATATAAAGGAAAACCATTGAAAAAACAAAAGCGCTAAATATACTAATTTCGAACACTCTACAACAAATACGAAAAGCACTACAATTAGAAGAACTATAGAGCACAAAGTAAGTATAATCTATAACATGCTATATAATATAAAGGAAACCATTGAAAAAACAAAAGCGCTAAATATACTAATTTCGAACACTCAACACAAATACGAAAAGCCTGCAATTCGAACTATGGAGCACAAAGTAAGTATAATCTATAACATGCTATATAATATAAAGGAAAACCATTGAAAAAACAAAAGCGCTAAATATACTAATTTCGAACACTCTACAACAAATACGAAAAGCACTGCAATTTGAACTATAGAGCACAAAGTAAGTATAATCTATAACATGCTATATAATACAAAGGAAAAACATTGAAAAAAAAAAAGCGCTAAATATACTAATTTCGAACACTCTACAACAAATACGAAAAGCACTGCAATTAGAAGAACTATAGAGAGCACAAAGTAAGTATAATCTATAACATGCTATAATATAAAGGAAAACATTGAAAAAACAAAAGCGCTAAATATACTAATTTCGAACACTCTACAACAAATACGAAAAGCACTGCAATTAGAAGAACTATAGAGCACAAAGTAAGTATAATCTATAACATGCTATATAATATAAAGGAAAACCATTGAAAAAACAAAAGCGCTAAATATACTAATTTCGAACACTCTACAACAAATACGAAAAGCACTGCAATTAGAAGAACTATAGAGCACAAGTAAGTATAATCTATAACATGCTATATAATATAAAGGAAAACCATTGAAAAAAACAAAGCGCTAAATATACTAATTTCGAACACTCTACAACAAATACGAAAAGCACTGCAATTAGAACTATAGAGCACAAAGTAAGTATAATCTATAACATGCTATATAATATAAAGGAAAAATTGAAAAAACAAAAGCACTAAATATACTAATTTCGAACACTCTACAACAAATACGAAAAGCCTTGCAATTAGAACTATGGAGCACAAAGTAAGTATAATCTATAACATGCTATATAAATAAAGGAAAAAACATTGAAAAAACAAAAGCGCTAAATATACTAATTTCGAACACTCTACAACAAATACGAAAAGCTTGCAATTAGAACTATGGAGCACAAAGTAAGTATAATCTATAACATGCTATATAATATAAAGGAAAACCATTGAAAAAACAAAAGCGCTAAATATACTAATTTCGAACACTCTACAACAAATACGAAAAGCACTGCAATTAGAACACTATAGAGCACAAAGTAAGTATAATCTATAACATGCTATATAATATAAAAGAAAAACCTTGAAAAAACAAAAGCGCTAAATATACTAATTTCGAACACTCTACAACAAATACGAAAAGCCTTGCAATTAGAACTATGGAGCACAAAGTAAGTATAATCTATAACATGCCTATAATATAAGGAAAACCATTGAAAAAACAAAAGCGCTAAAATACATTTCGAACTCTACAACAAAATACGAAAAGCACTGCAATTAGAAGAACTATAGAGCACAAAGTAAGTATAATCTATAAACATGCTATATAATATAAAGGAAAAACCATTGAAAAAACAAAAGCGCTAAATATACTAATTTCGAACACTCTACAACAAATACGAAAAGCACTACAATTAGAAGACTATATAGAGCACAAAGTAAGTATAATCTATAACATGCTATATAATATAAAGGAAAACCATTGAAAAAACAAAAGCGCTAAATATACTAATTTCGAACACTCTACAACAAATACGAAAAGCCTTGCAATTAGAACTATGGAGCACAAAGTAAGTATAATCTATAACATGCTATATAATATAAAGAAAACCATTGAAAAAAAAAAAAGCGCTAAATATACTAATTTCGAACACTCTACAACAAATACGAAAAGCCTTGCAATTAGAACTATGGAGCACAAAAGTAAGTATAATCTATAACATCCTATATAATATAAAGGAAAACCATTGAAAAAAACAAAAGCGCTAAATATACTAATTTCGAACACTCTACAACAAATACGAAAAGCACTACAATTAGAAGAACTATAGAGACAAAGTAAGTATAATCTATAACATGCTATATAATATAAAGGAAAACCATTGAAAAAACAAAAGCGCTAAATATACTAATTTCGAACACTCTACAACAAATACGAAAAGCCTTGCAATTCGAACTATAGAGCACAAAGTAAGTATAATCTATAACATGCTATATAATATAAAGGAAAACCATTGAAAAAACAAAAGCGCTAAATATACTAATTTCGAACACTCTACAACAAATACGAAAAGCCTTGCAATTAGAACTATGGAGCACAAAGTAAGTATAATCTATAACATGCTATATAATATAAAGGAAAACCATTGAAAAAACAAAAGCGCTAAATATACTAATTTCGAACACTCTACAACAAATACGAAAAGCACTGCAATTAGAACTATGGAGCACAAAGTAAGTATAATCTATAACATGCTATATAATATAAAGGAAAACATTGAAAAAACAAAAGCGCTAAATATACTAATTTCGAACACTCTACAACAAATACGAAAAGCCTTGCAATTAGAACTATGGAGCACAAAAGTAAATATAATCTATAACATGCTATATAATATAAAGGAAAACCATTGAAAAAAACAAAAGCGCTAAATATACTAATTTCGAACACTCTACAACAAATACGAAAAGCCTTGCAATTAGAACTAGGAGCACAAAGTAAGTATAATCTATAACATGCTATATAATATAAAGGAAAACCATTGAAAAAACAAAAGCGCTAAATATACTAATTTCGAACACTCTACAACAAATACGAAAAGCCTTGCAATTAGAACTATAGAGCACAAAGTAAGTATAATCTATAACATGCTATATAATATAAAGGAAAACCATTGAAAAAAAAAAGCGCTAAATATACTAATTTCGAACACTCTACAACAAATACGAAAAGCATGCAATTAGAAGAACTATAAAGCACAAAGTAAGTATAATCTATAACATGCTATATAATATAAAGGAAAACCATTGAAAAAACAAAAGCGCTAAATATACTAATTTCGAACACTCTACAACAAATACGAAAAGCACTGCAATTAGAACTATAGAGCACAAAGTAAGTATAATCTATAACATGCTATATATATAAAGGAAACATTGAAAAAAACAAAGCGCTAAAAATATACTAATTCGAACACTCTACAACAAATACGAAAAGCACTGCAATTAGAAGACTATAGAGCACAAAGTAAGTATAATCTATAACATGCTATTAAATAAAGGAAAACCATTGAAAAAACAAAAGCGCTAAATATACTAATTTCGAACACTCTACAACAAATACGAAAAGCACTGCAATTAGAGAACTATAGAGCACAAAGTAAGTATAATCTATAACATGCTATAATATAAAGAAAACCATTGAAAAACAAAAGCGCTAAAATATACTAATTTCGAACACTCTACAACAAATACGAAAAGCACTGCAATTAGAACTATAGAGCACAAAGTAAGTATAATCTATAACATGCTATATAATATAAAGGAAAAACATTGAAAAAACAAAAGCGCTAAATATACTAATTTCGAACACTCTACAACAAATACGAAAAGCTTGCAATTAGAACTATGGAGCACAAAGTAAGTATAATCTATAACATGCTATATAATATAAAGGAAAACCATTGAAAAAACAAAAGCGCTAAATATACTAATTTCGAACACTCTACAACAAATACGAAAAGCCTTGCAATTAGAACTATGGAGCAAAAGTAAGTATAATCTATAACATGCTATATAATATAAAGGAAAAACATTGAAAAAACAAAAGCGCTAAATATACTATTTCGAACACTCTACAACAAATACGAAAAGCAACAATTAGAAGAACTATAAGACACAAGTAAGTATAATCTATAACATCCTATATATATAAAGGAAAACCATTGAAAAAACAAAAGCGCTAAATATACTAATTTCGAACACTCTACAACAAATACGAAAAGCACTCAATTAGAAGAACTATAGAGCACAAAGTAAGTATAATCTATAACATGCTATATAATATAAAGGAAAACCATTGAAAAAACAAAAGCGCTAAATATACTAATTTCGAACACTCTACAACATACGAAAAGCCTTGCAATTAGAACTATGGAGCACAAAGTAAGTATAATCTATAACATGCTATATATATAAAGGAAAACCATTGAAAAAACAAAAGCGCTAAATATACTAATTTCGAACACTCTACAACAAATACGAAAAGCCTTGCAATTAGAACTATGGAGCACAAAGTAAGTATAATCTATAACATGTCCTATAATATAAAGGAAAACCATTGAAAAAACAAAAGCGCTAAATATACTAATTTCGAACACTCTACAACAAATACGAAAGCCTGCAATTAGAACTATAGAGCACAAAGTAAGTATAATCTATAACATGCTATATAATATAAAGGAAAAACCATTGAAAAAAACAAAGCGCTAAATATACTAATTTCGAACACTCTACAAACAAATACGAAAAGCACTACAATTAGAAGAACTATAGCACAAAGTAAGTATAATCTATAACATGCTATATAATATAAAGGAAAACCATTGAAAAAACAAAAGCGCTAAATATACTAATTTCGAACACTCTACAACAAATACGAAAAGCATTGCAATTAGAACTATGGAGCACAAAGTAAGTATAATCTATAAATGCTATATAATATAAAGGAAACACATTGAAAAAACAAAAGCGCTAAATATACTAATTTCGAACACTCTACAACAAATACGAAAAGCACTGCAATTAGAACTATAGAGAGCACAAAGTAAGTATAATCTATAACATGCTATATAATATAAAGGAAAAACCATTGAAAAAACAAAAGCGCTAAATATACTAATTTCGAACACTCTACAACAAATACGAAAAGCCTTGCAATTAGAACTATAGAGCACAAAGTAAGTATAATCTATAACATGCTATATAAATAAAGGAAAACCATTGAAAAAACAAAAGCGCTAAATATACTAATTTCGAACACTCTACAACAAATACGAAAAGCACTGCAATTAGAACTATAGAGCACAAAGTAAGTATAATCTATAACATGCTATATAATATAAAGGAAAAACATTGAAAAACAAAAGCGCTAAATATACTATTTCGAACACTCTACAACAAATACGAAAAGCATTGCAATTAGAAACTATAGAGCACAAAGTAAGTATAATCTATAACATGCTATATAATATAAAGGAAAAACATTGAAAAAAACAAAAGCGCTAAATATACTAATTTCGAACACTCTACAACAAATACGAAAAGCACTGCAATTAGAAGAACTATAGAGCACAAAGTAAGTATAATCTATAACATCCTATAATATAAAGGAAAACCATTGAAAAAACAAAAGCGCTAAATATACTAATTCGAACACTCTACAACAAATACGAAAAGCACTGCAATAGAAGAACTATAGAGCACAAAGTAAGTATAATCTATAACATGCTATATAATATAAAGGAAAACCATTGAAAAAACAAAGCGCTAAATATACTAATTTCGAACACTCCACAACAAATACGAAAAGCTTGCAATTAGAACTATGGAGCACAAAGTAAGTATAATCTATAACATGCTATATATATAAAGGAAAAACCATTGAAAAAAACAAAAGCGCTAAATATACTAATTTCGAACACTCTACAACAAATACGAAAAGCCTTGCAATTAGAACTATGGAGCACAAAGTAAGTATAATCTATAACATCCTATATATATAAAGGAAAACCATTGAAAAAACAAAAGCGCTAAATATACTAATTTCGAACACTCTACAACAAATACGAAAAGCACTGCAATTAGAAGAACTATAGAGCACAAAGTAAGTATAATCTATAACATGCTATATAATATAAAGGAAAACATTGAAAAAACAAAGCGCTAAATATACTAATTTCGAACACTCTACAACAAATACGAAAAGCTTCAATTTGAACTATCGAGCACAAAGTAAGTATAATCTATAAAATGCTATATAATACAAAGGAAAAACATTGAAAAAAAAAAAGCGCTAAATATACTAATTTCGAACACTCTACAACAAATACGAAAAGCACTACAATTAGAAGAACTATAGAGCACAAAGTAAGTATAATCTATAACATCTATTAATATAAAGGAAAACATTGAAAAAACAAAAGCGCTAAATAAATATACTATTTCGAACACTCTACAACAAATACGAAAAGCACTGCAATTAGAAGAACTATAGAGCACAAAGTAAGTATAATCTATAACATGCTATATAATATAAAGGAAAACCATTGAAAAAACAAAAGCGCTAAATATACTAATTTCGAACACTCTACAACAAATACGAAAAGCACTGCAATTAGAACTATCAGCACAAAGTAAGTATAATCTATAACATGCTATATAATATAAAGGAAAACATTGAAAAAACAAAAGCGCTAAATATACTAATTTCGAACACTCACAACAAATACGAAAAGCACTGCAATTAGAACTATGGAGCACAAAGTAAGTATAATCTATAACATGCTATATAATATAAAGGAAAACCATTGAAAAAACAAAAGCGCTAAATATACTAATTTCGAACACTCTACAACAAATACGAAAAGCCTGCAATTAGAACTATGGAGCACAAAGTAAGTATAATCTATAACATCCTATATAATATAAAGGAAAACCATTGAAAAAACAAAAGCGCTAAATATACTAATTTCGAACACTCTACAACAAATACGAAAAGCACTACAATTAGAAGAACTATAGAGCACAAAGTAAGTATAATCTATAACATGCTATATAATATAAAGGAAAACATTGAAAAAACAAAAGCGCTAAATATACTAATTTCGAACACTCTACAACAAATACGAAAAGCACTGCAATTAGAAGCACTATAGAGCACAAAGTAAGTATAATCTATAACATGCTATATAATATAAAGGAAAACCATTGAAAAAACAAAAGCGCTAAAAATACTAATTTCGAACACTCTACAACAAATACGAAAAGCACTTGCAATTAGAACTATGGAGCACAAAGTAAGTATAATCTATAAAATGCTATATAATATAAAGGAAAAACATTGAAAAAACAAAAGCGCTAAATATACTAATTTCGAACACTCTACAACAAATACGAAAAGCCTTGCAATTAGAACTATGGAGCACAAAGTAAGTATAATCTATAACATCCTATATAATATAAAGGAAAACCATTGAAAAAAAAAAAGCGCTAAATATACTAATTTCGAACACTCTACAACAAATACGAAAAGCACTGCAATTAGAAGAACTATAGACCACAAAGTAAGTATAATCTATAACATGCTATATAATATAAAGGAAAACCATTGAAAAAACAAAAGCGCTAAATATACTAATTTCGAACACTCTACAACAAATACGAAAAGCCTTGCAATTAGAACTATGGAGCACAAAGTAAGTATAATCTATAACATGCTATATAATATAAAGGAAAACCATTGAAAAAACAAAAGCGCTAAATATACTAATTTCGAACACTCTACAACAAATACGAAAAGCCTTGCAAATAGAACTATGGAGCACACAAGTAAGTATAATCTATAACATGCTATATAATAAAGGAAAACCATTGAAAAAAACAAAGCGCTAAATATACTAATTTCGAACACTCTACAACAAATACGAAAAGCCTTGCAATTAGACTATGGAGCACAAAAGTAAGTATAATCTATAACATGCTATATAATATAAAGGAAAACCATTGAAAAAACAAAAGCGCTAAATATACTAATTTCGAACACTCTACAACAAATACGAAAAGCACTGCAATTAGAACTATGGAGCACAAAGTAAGTATAATCTATAACATCCTATATAAATAAAGGAAAACCATGATGAAAAAACAAAAGCGCTAAATATACTATTTCGAACACTCTACAACAAATACGAAAAGCACTGCAATTAGAAACTATAGAGCACAAAGTAAGTATAATCTATAACATGCTATATAATATAAAGGAAAACCATTGAAAAAACAAAAGCGCTAAATATACTAATTTCGAACACTCTACACAAATACGAAGCACTGCAATTAGAACTATGGAGCACAAAGTAGTAGTAATCAATCTATAACATCCTATATAATATAAAGGAAAACCATTGAAAAAACAAAAGCGCTAAATATACTATTTCGAACACTCTACAACAAATACGAAAAGCACTGCAATTAGAACTATAGAGCACAAAGTAAGTATAATCTATAACATGCTATATATATTAAAGGAAAACCATTGAAAAAACAAAAGCGCTAAATATACTAATTTCGAACACTCTACAACAAATACGAAAAGCATTGCAATTTGAACTATAGAGCACAAAGTAAGTATAATCTATAACATGCTATATAATACAAAGGAAAACCATTGAAAAACAAAAGCGCTAAATATACTAATTCGAACACTCTACAACAAATACGAAAAGCACTGCAATAGAAGAACTATAGAGCACAAAGTAAGTATAATCTATAACATCCTATTAATATAAAGGAAAACCATTGAAAAAAACAAAAGCGCTAAATATACTAATTTCGAACACTCTACAACAAATACGAAAAGCACTGCAATTAGAACTATAGAGCACAAAGTAAGTATAATCTATAACATGCTATATAATATAAAGGAAAACCATTGAAAAAACAAAAGCGCTAAATATACTAATTTCGAACACTCTAAAACAAATACGAAAAGCACTGCAATTAGAACTATCAAGCACAAAGTAAGTATAATCTATAACATGCTATATAATATAAAGGAAAAACATTGAAAAAAACAAAAGCGCTAAATATACTAATTTCGAACACTCCTACAAAAATACGAAAAGCACTTGCAATTAGAACTATGGAGCACAAAGTAAGTATAATCTATAACATGCTATATAATATAAAGGAAAACCATTGAAAAAACAAAAGCGCTAAATATACTAATTTCGAACACTCTACAACAAATACGAAAAGCCTTGCAATTAGAACTATGGAGCACAAAGTAAGTATAATCTATAACATCCTATATAATATAAAGGAAAACCATTGAAAAAAACAAAAGCGCTAAATATACTAATTTCGAACAC
>NW_026137482.1:0-40467 GCF_009805555.1 Andrographis paniculata | reverse complement strand
AAGAAAAGCTGAATTCCATCCATCCTCTCCTGCTTATTCATTATGATTAAGGCGAGTTACTTCATACCTTTGACTACTCCTGAGAGATATAGTGGAAAGATTTTGGTATGGGGCGAGTGGGGAATGAAAAGACCAATGCAGCAGAGAACGACCCGCATGAATCTACACCACTTATAAGACAGACGACCGAGAAGAAAGGTTCTACGTTTGAACATGGTTGATCAACGCGTGCTAGCCGCTGCTTCATTTCGTATAGTGAGTTGGCTTTCTCTGTTTTCTCTGTTAGGGGTCTATTTTCTCTGACTTGACTCAGCTTGACCTACTTGACTCAGCGGTTAGAGTATCGCTTTCATACGGCGAGAGTCATTGGTTCAAATCCAATAGTAGGTAAAACTGACCGAAACCCCTGCCTTTTGCCAGCACCTATCCTATCAAAAAAAGCAGCACGTACTCGTTAGCTACTCCTGAAAGGAGGGTTCAAAGCATCGGTTGCTTCCCCTTGTGGCCTTCTTCGACTGCCTTGACACCAACATATCAAGGAATCCCACCTCTTCCACAAGTAGGTGGAGACCAGGAGGGTCGGAAACCCCAACGGGAAACTTTTCCCTTCAATAACGAAAAAGGACACACGATTCTTTCGCGAAGCGCTCTCTCAGACGTTTCCACTCCTGCCCCCGCAAGCAAAGAGTTTTCAAGATAGCAGGCGACCAAGTGAAAGTGAACAGCTCCAAGCAAATCTTCTAGAGAACCTTCCCTTTCTTCTTTGACTTAACTCTTGTTAAGGGAGAGCTCTTAGAAATGTCATTTCATTGATTCATTGATGGGCTGAAGTTGGCTACTCCTAATGGAACCGATCTTCAATCTTCACTTCAATGGGGGCGGATCAGAAGTTCCAAATTGTTTGGATGTTGCTGGGCAGCAGTCGTTCAAAACAGCTCTGATTGGTAATGTTGGCGATGCCAAGCATGCTCAGGACGGATCTAGCGCTAAGAAAGTATGAAGGAGGTTTCCAGCGATCTTGGGACAGCCGGTTATGGTGGGTGGCGTCCCCCGCATTGAGATCCCTGAAGAGGTCTACGAACGCGGTCTGCAGCGGTGTAAGTTCAATTTGCTTGCCAAGCTCATAACTCATAATGGGGGCGGGTTTTGAGAGGTTGACGGTGGAGGAGTTGCGCGCCAAGTCTTCGAGTAAATAGCACACTAAGGGGCGGGAAATAGGTTCTAGGGGACCTATCTATCCAAGTTCTGGTTCTAGCTTTTCTAATCGGAAGAACTAGATCTTCCTTTCGATCAAAGAGGTGCTGTAGATGTAACACCAACAAAATCTCAATTTGAAAATCCTAGCAAAAAAGCAATAAATCAACAGGCATACCAATAGACATACTAGACATACCTTGAATCTAGCTTAGCAATCCTTACTTTGATTCTCTTATTTCATTTCGAGTGAAGACGTTAGCAAGAAGTCTATCCATAAAAAGAGCACTTGCATTTCTAGTTTAATGGTATAGATGGCACACCAAAAATGAAGAAAAGATCAGTCTACAACTCTACAATTTGGAAGAGGAGCTGCTCTTTCAATTCCCAGATCCACAACAACAGAACTTCTTCCACGAATAGGTGTTCGCCATGGGGAAGAAATAGTTGAAGAAGTCATTTAATCAAATCAGCACGAGGATATGACGAACGGCTGGAAGACTTGTGGTGGTCCCTAAGAAGGCCCTACAGCCGACACAATAGGCCTGAGAGAGACTCTTCAATGGATCTGATCTATAAACAAAGCCTGGCCCTGGGATTGGAGAGATGACTAGAAAGAACCAGAAGACTAGACAATGCTTACCCTAAATCCCTGTGTTTTCACTTGGTGCGAGCTCATGATGAGACAAGAGGCGATGAATACTCCCCTATATTGATATTGGTGGTTGTTCTGCCAAACCTGCACGTGTGACTAGAGGACAAGTTGCTCATAGAAAGGCCGGCGAGTGCTTCTTACCGAAAGAATGTGCTTCCACGGCCGGAGAAAGAAGGTTCATAGATCACCGATCGGACAATATCTGGATCAGTCGTAAAAACAAAGTGTTAAAAGAAGCCCTAGCGGCTTAATCTTTGATTTCGTCCAATATTCATGCAATGCACGTTAGGCTATCCAACCTGTCACTGGCGTTGTAGCGCGCGAGTCTGAGCCAGGCCAGGGAAAAGACAGAGGATAGACTGATATGCACTCATAGACTAGCCAGCACTCATAACACACTCACTGCAAAGACTATTCTACGATCTTCTTCTTCAGCTTCTTCGTAGATTTCCGTAATCCGTTGAAGTGCACCAGACGAAGTGAATATCCTTAGGGCAATGGCAATTTCCACTCATCCGATCCTTCCCTCGCTGGCCCGCATGCGTGTATGACATTAATAATAGCCTGCAGGTTTGGTACTAGTAGTGCTTTGTTTCGCCTTTATCAAACAAGTCAATCGAAAATGTACGGTAGATATTCAACGAATGGGGCTTCTTCCCTGCGTAATCTGCTTTTGACCTTCTGGTGGGCGAGAAGGTTGTGTTAATCCATGCGTCCTTTGAGCTACTATCGACCTTTGTGAGAGAAATTCCCTTATTCTACCGACTGAAGCGAAGGTTAGCAGCCAACAATTGGTACCCTAAACACTAAGTCTTACTGTCCTTACTAAAGCGCATTGGCACCTGCTGAGTGAGAGATTTCTGTTTGAACTCTGTCTGTACAGAACTAAAGGGAATCAATAGGCTTAAAGCGGTTCTTCGCCCTTGACTTTATGAATAATGCTCTTCTCTCTAGAAAATATCCTATGTCACTAGAACAGGTGAGGAAGACCGGAAATCACTGTACTGGCAATTCAAGATTCACTCCTTCCATGCCAACAAGCCTTAAAGTTAAAGTTAAAGTAGAGTACTTGACTTGAAAAAGAAGCAAAAGAAGAGAGATGAGATCAAGCTTTGAAGTTGGTAGCTGAAAGAAAGCTGTTCGTGAAGGTCAGGCCAGAGCATAAGGAAGGAAGCGAACTCCTACGTATATGTTAGAGTACCGAAGCTCAATGGCATTGATCACACCTACGTAAAGAAGAAAGGAAATACCTAGCGCCCCGGTCCCTCCATTGCCAACAAAGTACTTGGGCTGGCTTAGAGGACATTTCGCGCAATGACCAGTGCAATTCGCGCATCTGTCGGTAGAGGGTTCAGATAAAGTAAGTAGCTCGCAAAGAGGGAGTTCCCCGGCTGGTACCAATAGATAGAGCGACTAGTAAGAGTAAGATAAGCAAAGGCCTTTCTTTCCCCCTTTCCCCGGACCGATGACTCGCTCGTTCAGTACTGCTAACTATTTATTATAGGAGGATGCCGCCCCCTCGGGACTACCAGTAGCTTCGGTTGTTGAATCTCGTGCAAGTTCGGTTTTGGTTGCAAGCGGAACGTAGGCGCTTTAGGTGTGTGTTGATCTCGCTTCGTCTAATGTCGTATGTATTCTAGAGGTGGTGTGGTCATTGACCTCAATGCTAATGGTTATCCCCAAGGTTCAACGAATGAATGAAGCTATGATCCGGATAGAGATGATGGTCTTCCTCTGATGTCTTCAAGCCGGCCAACATAGAATATACGATAGGCGAAGCAGCCTCTTCTATAGGCTCGCCTATTGATAGATAGCAGGTTGCTTCCAAGCTCAAACCATTTTCAACTGAATTGCGACTTTTTTCTTCTTATTGCTTGTTCGACTTTTCTCGTTGGCGTAGTGCTCTATTCGGTCGGAACCCTGTTCGAGAACCTTCTCTCATAGATTCCCTTCACCAAGTCATCGCCAGCACTCAACTCCCTTGGTGTCAAAGGGCGAGTTTCTTTCTTGTCTTGCCCATTTCTTTATTCTCATTGGAGAAAGACTCTCCCGCGGCAAGGTTTTACACATAGGGCCAGCTGCTTTCTTTATCTCGCTTGCCGTTAGTCCGTCTAGCGCCTTTCGGTTGGGGTCCCCCCCCCGGGGGTTAGACCGCTTGGGTGATTTTTCGAGTATCGAAGGCAGTCAACGTGTCAGCCATTCAACTCCTATTAGACTTGTCAATCCTTTGCTCTTTTTCCTTCTCTCTTCCAGTTCTCTCCCTATACTTTATTTGACAGGGGCTACGCACTCTATCAATAAGAAGAAAAAAGTCGCAATTCAGGGTAGGATCAAGCTTTCAAGGAATGGACGGGCGTAGGCAACATAGTGAACGCTGCAACTAGATATGAGATCGATGTCTTAAAAGACAGATGTTGAGAGAAACTTAAAGACTTCTTTATTGCGTTGCGAAGAGAGATCGAAGACGAAGATTTTCTGACCTTGAGATAGGATAATGAAAAGGGCGGCTTTCTACTGCTAAAGGATGGAAAAGACAGATAAAGGAAGAACCCACCGGAAAGGCATACCTCAAGGAGCACCAATCCCCCCCGGGAAAGATCTATCTGCACGAAGCCGACCTATGGATAGAAAGAAAGATGCAGGAAAGGAAAATGAAATATTCAATCCAAATATGCTTTGGGAGTGTGAGATAGGCAGCCATATGCCATATATAGTTCTAGTACGTACGCAGCCGAACAACCGCAGGGGCTTCCAGCAGTGATAGCTGAACGTCGCAGATGGTCCGCCCTAAAGCAGGAGCAACCATTGAAATCGGAAATCAACGTCAGGTCCCGGCTATCCGAAAAAGGCAGACTTTTGCGGAGGATCACAAAATGCAACACAACAAGGGGCGACGCTTGCGCGAAGGAAAAAGCGAATCAATCAGAATTGAGACAGCCCCTCCCATATCATAAGAAAGGCGAAAGAGATATTTTCGAGCCTGCAAGCAGCAACATTAGATCAACAAAGCTGAAAAGCCGTTGCGCTAACGCTTGTAGTTTAGGGGTATATTAGGGGTATAGTAGGGTTCCAAACCTTTCTAAAACTTTTCGAATAAGGTAAGCTTTTTTCCACCCTCTTCTCTGCCTAGCCGCATATGTAGAAAAAGAGGGAGCGGAGAAGGAAGAACAACCGTTTGACTTTGGCACATGAGGTGGCGGGTTTGGCTAGGTAACATAATGGAAATGTATCGGACTGCAAATCCTGGAATGACGGTTCGACCCCGTCCTTGGCCTCAAGGAGTGGTGAGCAGCACAGAACTTGTTTCAATCAAATGTTTTGGGGCTTTCCTTTGTTAGAAATCCACAGACAACATTGACGAACTTCCAAACCAAAGAAATGCAACATGAGAAGGAGCTTTTTACGTTACGCTTCAATAGAATGAATTCAGTAAGGGTAGAGTACGCTTGTTGTTTGAATAGGTCGATCGAAGGTCCTGTGCCACTTTCACGGAAATCTATCTGACCTGAAATCCATCTTTGTCCAGCCAGTTCATAACAAAATCTTAGACCAAGGGTCGATGGAATTGAGACCGAGTTGGTTGAGGAAAAGGAAACCCCAGCGACCAAGCACTCCCGCCCCCAAAAGCTACGACCGAAGAACCTTAAGGTTGTCGAGGACACGTCTGAAGAAGAGGCGGGCGCCCTCCCTATCCACCACTCTAAAGGTTACCACCCTACCTACTAATGGACTGTGAGGGGGGTAGGCGAAGGGGAACCGACCGTAAACCCGAACCGCTTGCAGAATCAAATCCCCCTGAATAGTCCATATCTATCTATAAGCTATAAGGGTTGGGGATGAATGAAACCAATCAGAAGTCTCGCGCAAGCGAAGCCGGGCTTTTAGAGATGAGCCGCAGCGCAACGACTAGGACTCGTTAAGGAGGAGTTTTGAGCGTGAGCTACCACTCATGCAGCGGCAAGGACCCGCAACTCTCGAAGGGGCCACCTTAGCCCGAATCACTGCTGCAAACCCTCCCTTTACTCAATGGATAGCGCTTATTCTCTTGAAATCAAGAAAATGAGCCCTTACCTTAACCTTAGGGAGAAAGAAAAGAAAGAGGTCTTTATTGAAGAGGCTTTGCACCTGAAATAGGACTAATGCAGATCCTCAAGCCTCAATGGAATGGACCTAGCCAAGTGTGGGATAGCCCTTCTGCTAGGCTTCCCCGCCATTAATGTTGATGGGCGCCTTGGTTCCCGCATCTGATCGATCGATTGAGCCCCTGCCCGACCCGGCGGAAGCAGAAGCGTCGCGCAAAAGCGCGCTAAGAAAGGTTGCTTCTGTCGGCCTTTCTGTGCAAGAGTCCATCAATAGCGGAAGAGAGGGTTACCGTACATACAAGACTCTTCCAGTTCTGACTAGTCAAGTAGTATAACAGCTGTCTCTTATCAACTAGCCCAACTCGGTGGGTTGCCTTTTGAATTCAGTAGATAGAAGCAATTAGTCGATAGATAAGGAGTAGGTGAGTGAGTCCTCACTGACCTGAGTGATTTCGATCACCTAGCAGGCCTTTGATTTGGTAGGTAAGATCGCCAAAGCGTATCATCAGATTTGACTACGAAGAAAGGCACTCGAAGTGAGACGGCACCATCTTGTGCAACGCAACTACCGTTGCGCCTCTATCATCTTCCATCCGGTAGACGCTTCTCAAACTATTAATATTAAAAGGGCCCCGGCTTCTTTCCAGAATGTGAGTTCGACCGCAGCTGCCCGGGATCGACGTTCCTTGCCAACTATCGACCCCGATCTTGGGTATTACCGCCTAACCTTTGTCAATCACACTAAAGCGGAGCACCCAACTATGGCGACGGTTTGACTGTTAAGGAGAGGGTTAGTCAATCCAGCCCGAGACGCGTTCGTTGACAAAACCGCCGTAGGAATGGAGACCTTTCAATAGAGCGGAGGCGAACTGATCAACGAGAAAGAGGCCCTACTCAAACCAAACGAATACACTACGACGATCGAACTGCACTCATGCCTCTCCCGCGTCAAGTTGACCGCCCCCCCCCGGAAGAAGAATAGCCCTGCTCTCTAGCCGACTGATCTCGTTGATCATATAACTGGGAGGGAACGTTTCACATTAGAGGTGAACGATCAGAGGTGTCCTCTAATCACCACGATGAGACTGGTCCCTCTTTTAGTAGACTCAGCTATGAATATTCATGAAGAAATGAATGCCGGGCTCTTTCTTTCACTGCTAACCCCAAGAAGTGGCAGGAATGCTGAGACTTTCTCTTTCGTCGAGCCCCGAGCTTGTGGTCCTCCTTTGAGTGTGGATGAAATTGGATGAATCTGTCAAGTCAAGGAAAACGTACGTAGCAGCAAGGATGGTGCATCGCCTATTTATCGTTCTGGCTCGGGAGCCAAAACGAACACGCCTGCTACCTACTGTACTGGACCTTCGACCAGGCATTCGACCTTTGTCGAATCTACACCAAGCATTGCGCTCGAACAGTTGAGCGGCCAGCAATTTCCGTACACAGATATAGATTCATTCTTCGTACCTGGTCCAACCTCACAACCCTTCGCGGGTTGGTTAGAAGTCCGTCTTGTTTGGGTTGACGGAATTGGATAAAGAAAAGAGCTTTACAAGCGGCATTGCCGGAACAACGGTCAACAAAGACCGTCAAACCATAGAGCACTGCTCCTCCCTTTCTCCGTCTTTAAAGCTTGTTGTATGGTGGCTGGAAAGAAAGACGACCTCACTTTCTCGTAGATGGTGTCAGTGAGAGCGACTTTAGTCTCCCCCGTTGACCTTCTTTTTTAGATAGAACCTTCAATGAGTGGAAACAAGAAACCAACCTAAAAAAGGTGCTTGTTGAGGTTGGTCGGCTTTAGAGCCCGACGCCCCATCGTATGGGTTGGGTGCGTCGAGCGCATCTTTCTCATCTCGATCGACGGCTTTCCGATTGTTTGATTGCATGGGCGCGTTAGCACTCCTGCAAGAGCCTAGCTAATGCGCGCCCTTACGTTTTCTTCGTTTGCTCTGCAGTACGAGCCTCATACAGAGCCGCGCCCTTTTAATATTAATAGTTTGAGAAGAAGGCCAGACCCAACCCTGCCCTTTTTTCCGCATCAATCCTTCTTTCTTTTATTACGACATCTTTTTTTGGGTGTATAGCTCAGTTGGCAGAGCATTGGGCTTTTAACCTAATGGTCGCAGGTTCAAGTCCTGCTATACCCAAACCTACCTTACGCAAACCTCTTTTTAGTAAGAATGCGTAGTAGCGTTCAAATCTCACTCTTTGGCCTTTAGACTCGCTTCAGCGACTTCGCCCTTTAAGGCCGACGGGTAAGGAGTAGTCAAAGAGTGGCTCGGGAACAGCTTTTGACTAGTAGGGGCTAATCACAGGTTGAGAGTCCAATCTCAGAGATAGAGCTTAGTCTCTCTATAGTCGGTAGTCAACTAGTCGAAGGCGTAGGTGTTGACTTGATCCAATAGAGTCAGAACACCTTTCTATCTCAAAGGAATGGTGCTCGATGAAAGGATCCAGATTCCACACGTTGCAGTGGGCTGGGGAGAGAGCTGCTCTGCGAAACTGGGCGTTCCGTGTTTTTATGGAGGAACCATACTCGAAAGAGAATAGAAAGAGCCTTCAAAAAAAAGCGAGTGAGTGATGGGCAACCTTTTTCTATATGTTGCTTGTGAGCCGCCAAGTACCAGTCTCGCAACAGTACTGGCCCAAAAAAAAGGATCCTTCACTTGCTGATCGTTTGCGAGTCGAACTCGCTCTCTTGTACCCGCAGGGAGCGGAGCAACCGACGGTGCATAAACTCATATAGAAACAAGCGTAGCGAAGCACATAGAGTGGCCCTGCCCGCCAGCGCGCGGATAGATAGGGCGGGCGAAGGGGATGGATGTCTGAGCGGTTGAAAGAGTCGGTCTTGAAAACCGAAGTATTGATAGGAATACCGGGGGTTCGAATCCCTCTCCATCCGCGAGGTCATAAGTTCTCTCTTGCCTTATCTATAGATAATAATGAATCGGATCGACTCGACTGATATGATAGATGGAATGTACGTTTGTCTTATGATTGAGTTAGGACCTTGTCTCCCTTTCGTTATCTTCCGCTCATATTGTATAAGGTATAGGTTGGGAAAGGGCCGGGTGGATTACCTTTGTACGCTAAGTCGAAGATCTCGGTGGTCGTGTGAGTGGTTGATAAACAGCGATTGCTGTTTTCTTTAGGAAGTCCCAACGCTGTGAGGCTTAAGAGACAAAGAAAACGGCGGATACTTTTCTGGGTGGAAGGTTTAGACCCTAATGAATCGACTATCAAGGGTTAGCTACATCAGCACTCAAATTCCTTCCCCTGAACAACGTATGAGACAAAAAGCAATCTCACATCAGGAATTTCTTCTACGGTACCCTTCTGTGATCACTAAACGTTCTGGACAAAAAGGGATAGCTGCTACACTATCCGTACAATACCCGGTGTCAGACAATTCACAGAAAAGGAGAAGTCCCTTTACCAAGAGCTGCTTTTAGGGTTTGAGATAGACTAGCTCTTTCTTTTATACGCTTTTTTTACCATATCTATTGAGAACAGCTCTTTGTCTTCTTACGACTGAGAGCTACCCTACTAAATTAGTAGCTGATGGGGAAACTATCGAGCCGACCACTGTAGACTGTGCTTAGTTGTTGAAGGAGTAGGGGTAGATTGTCTTTCCCTCGCTATCTTAGGAGTCTCTGCTCTGCAGTCTAGATGAGTCACTGCCCTGCCTATTAGGACACCTAGGACACCGGCCCTATCAACTCTCTCTCTCGGTGACGCCTATTGTCGATCAAGGATTATCCTATATAATGTGTTCAAGCAATTCCTGTAGAAAGAAAAGCTGAATTCCATCCATCCTCTCCTGCTTATTCATTATGAATTAAGGCGAGTTACTTCATACCTTTGACTACTCCTGAGAGATATAGTGGAAAGATTTTGTTATGGTGGCGAGTGGGGAATGAAAAGACCAATGCAGCAGAGAACGACCGCATGAATCTACATCCACTTATTAAGACAGACGACCGAGAAAGAAAGGTTCTACGTTTGAACATTGGTTGATCAACGCGTGCTAGCCGCTGCTTCATTTCGTATAGTGAGTTGGCTTTCTCTGTTTTCTCTGTTAGGGGTCTATTTTCTCTGACTTGACTCAGCTTGACCTACTTGACTCAGCGGTTAGAGTATCGCTTTCATACGGCGAGAGTCATTGGTTCAAATCCAATAGTAGGTAAAACTGACCGAAACCCCTGCTTTTGCCAGCACCTATCCTATCAAAAAAAGCAGCACGTACTCGTTAGCTACTCCTGAAAGGAGGGTCAAAGCATCGGTTGCTTCCCCTTGTGGCCTTCTTCGACTGCCTTGACACCAACATATCAAGGAATCCCACCTCTTCCACAAGTAGGTGGAGACCAGGAGGGTCGGAAACCCCAACGGGAAACTTTTCCCTTCAATAACGAAAAAGGACACACGATTCTTTCGCGAAGCGCTCTCTCAGACGTTTCCACTCCTGCCCCCGCAAGCAAAGAGTTTTCAAGATAGCAGGCGACCAAGTGAAAGTGAACAGCTCCAAGCAAATCTTCTAGAGAACCTTCCCTTTTCTTCTTTGACTTAACTCTTGTTAAGGGAGAGCTCTTAGAAATGTCATTTCATTGATTCATTGATGGGCTGAAGTTGGCTACTCCTAATGGAACCGATCTTCAATCTTCACTTCAATGGGGGCGGATCAGAAGTTCCAAATTGTTTGGATGTTGCTGGGCAGCAGTCGTTCAAAACAGCTCTGATTGGTAATGTTGGCGATGCCAAGCATGCTCAGGACGGATCTAGCGCTAAGAAAGTATGAAGGAGGTTTCCAGCGATCTTGGGACAGCCGGTTATGGTGGGTGGCGTCCCCCGCATTGAGATCCCTGAAGAGGTCTACGAACGCGGTCTGCAGCGGTGTAAGTTCAATTTGCTTGCCAAGCTCATAACTCATAATGGGGGCGGGTTTTGAGAGGTTGACGGTGGAGGAGTTGCGCGCCAAGTCTTCGAGTAAATAGCACACTAAGGGGCGGGAAATAGGTTCTAGGGGACCTATCTATCCAAGTTCTGGTTCTAGCTTTTCTAATCGGAAGAACTAGATCTTCCTTTCGATCAAAGAGGTGCTGTAGATGTAACACCAACAAAATCTCAATTTGAAAATCCTAGCAAAAAAGCAATAAATCAACAGGCATACCAATAGACATACTAGACATACCTTGAATCTAGCTTAGCAATCCTTACTTTGATTCTCTTATTTCATTTCGAGTGAAGACGTTAGCAAGAAGTCTATCCATAAAAAGAGCACTTGCATTTCTAGTTTAATGGTATAGATGGCACACCAAAAATGAAGAAAAGATCAGTCTACAACTCTACAATTTGGAAGAGGAGCTGCTCTTTCAATTCCCAGATCCACAACAACAGAACTTCTTCCACGAATAGGTGTTCGCCATGGGGAAGAAATAGTTGAAGAAGTCATTTAATCAAATCAGCACGAGGATATGACGAACGGCTGGAAGACTTGTGGTGGTCCCTAAGAAGGCCCTACAGCCGACACAATAGGCCTGAGAGAGACTCTTCAATGGATCTGATCTATAAACAAAGCCTGGCCCTGGGATTGGAGAGATGACTAGAAAGAACCAGAAGACTAGACAATGCTTACCCTAAATCCCTGTGTTTTCACTTGGTGCGAGCTCATGATGAGACAAGAGGCGATGAATACTCCCCTATATTGATATTGGTGGTTGTTCTGCCAAACCTGCACGTGTGACTAGAGGACAAGTTGCTCATAGAAAGGCCGGCGAGTGCTTCTTACCGAAAGAATGTGCTTCCACGGCCGGAGAAAGAAGGTTCATAGATCACCGATCGGACAATATCTGGATCAGTCGTAAAAACAAAGTGTTAAAAGAAGCCCTAGCGGCTTAATCTTTGATTTCGTCCAATATTCATGCAATGCACGTTAGGCTATCCAACCTGTCACTGGCGTTGTAGCGCGCGAGTCTGAGCCAGGCCAGGGAAAAGACAGAGGATAGACTGATATGCACTCATAGACTAGCCAGCACTCATAACACACTCACTGCAAAGACTATTCTACGATCTTCTTCTTCAGCTTCTTCGTAGATTTCCGTAATCCGTTGAAGTGCACCAGACGAAGTGAATATCCTTAGGGCAATGGCAATTTCCACTCATCCGATCCTTCCCTCGCTGGCCCGCATGCGTGTATGACATTAATAATAGCCTGCAGGTTTGGTACTAGTAGTGCTTTGTTTCGCCTTTATCAAACAAGTCAATCGAAAATGTACGGTAGATATTCAACGAATGGGGCTTCTTCCCTGCGTAATCTGCTTTTGACCTTCTGGTGGGCGAGAAGGTTGTGTTAATCCATGCGTCCTTTGAGCTACTATCGACCTTTGTGAGAGAAATTCCCTTATTCTACCGACTGAAGCGAAGGTTAGCAGCCAACAATTGGTACCCTAAACACTAAGTCTTACTGTCCTTACTAAAGCGCATTGGCACCTGCTGAGTGAGAGATTTCTGTTTGAACTCTGTCTGTACAGAACTAAAGGGAATCAATAGGCTTAAAGCGGTTCTTCGCCCTTGACTTTATGAATAATGCTCTTCTCTCTAGAAAATATCCTATGTCACTAGAACAGGTGAGGAAGACCGGAAATCACTGTACTGGCAATTCAAGATTCACTCCTTCCATGCCAACAAGCCTTAAAGTTAAAGTTAAAGTAGAGTACTTGACTTGAAAAAGAAGCAAAAGAAGAGAGATGAGATCAAGCTTTGAAGTTGGTAGCTGAAAGAAAGCTGTTCGTGAAGGTCAGGCCAGAGCATAAGGAAGGAAGCGAACTCCTACGTATATGTTAGAGTACCGAAGCTCAATGGCATTGATCACACCTACGTAAAGAAGAAAGGAAATACCTAGCGCCCCGGTCCCTCCATTGCCAACAAAGTACTTGGGCTGGCTTAGAGGACATTTCGCGCAATGACCAGTGCAATTCGCGCATCTGTCGGTAGAGGGTTCAGATAAAGTAAGTAGCTCGCAAAGAGGGAGTTCCCCGGCTGGTACCAATAGATAGAGCGACTAGTAAGAGTAAGATAAGCAAAGGCCTTTCTTTCCCCCTTTCCCCGGACCGATGACTCGCTCGTTCAGTACTGCTAACTATTTATTATAGGAGGATGCCGCCCCCTCGGGACTACCAGTAGCTTCGGTTGTTGAATCTCGTGCAAGTTCGGTTTTGGTTGCAAGCGGAACGTAGGCGCTTTAGGTGTGTGTTGATCTCGCTTCGTCTAATGTCGTATGTATTCTAGAGGTGGTGTGGTCATTGACCTCAATGCTAATGGTTATCCCCAAGGTTCAACGAATGAATGAAGCTATGATCCGGATAGAGATGATGGTCTTCCTCTGATGTCTTCAAGCCGGCCAACATAGAATATACGATAGGCGAAGCAGCCTCTTCTATAGGCTCGCCTATTGATAGATAGCAGGTTGCTTCCAAGCTCAAACCATTTTCAACTGAATTGCGACTTTTTTCTTCTTATTGCTTGTTCGACTTTTCTCGTTGGCGTAGTGCTCTATTCGGTCGGAACCCTGTTCGAGAACCTTCTCTCATAGATTCCCTTCACCAAGTCATCGCCAGCACTCAACTCCCTTGGTGTCAAAGGGCGAGTTTCTTTCTTGTCTTGCCCATTTCTTTATTCTCATTGGAGAAAGACTCTCCCGCGGCAAGGTTTTACACATAGGGCCAGCTGCTTTCTTTATCTCGCTTGCCGTTAGTCCGTCTAGCGCCTTTCGGTTGGGGTCCCCCCCCCGGGGGTTAGACCGCTTGGGTGATTTTTCGAGTATCGAAGGCAGTCAACGTGTCAGCCATTCAACTCCTATTAGACTTGTCAATCCTTTGCTCTTTTTCCTTCTCTCTTCCAGTTCTCTCCCTATACTTTATTTGACAGGGGCTACGCACTCTATCAATAAGAAGAAAAAAGTCGCAATTCAGGGTAGGATCAAGCTTTCAAGGAATGGACGGGCGTAGGCAACATAGTGAACGCTGCAACTAGATATGAGATCGATGTCTTAAAAGACAGATGTTGAGAGAAACTTAAAGACTTCTTTATTGCGTTGCGAAGAGAGATCGAAGACGAAGATTTTCTGACCTTGAGATAGGATAATGAAAAGGGCGGCTTTCTACTGCTAAAGGATGGAAAAGACAGATAAAGGAAGAACCCACCGGAAAGGCATACCTCAAGGAGCACCAATCCCCCCCGGGAAAGATCTATCTGCACGAAGCCGACCTATGGATAGAAAGAAAGATGCAGGAAAGGAAAATGAAATATTCAATCCAAATATGCTTTGGGAGTGTGAGATAGGCAGCCATATGCCATATATAGTTCTAGTACGTACGCAGCCGAACAACCGCAGGGGCTTCCAGCAGTGATAGCTGAACGTCGCAGATGGTCCGCCCTAAAGCAGGAGCAACCATTGAAATCGGAAATCAACGTCAGGTCCCGGCTATCCGAAAAAGGCAGACTTTTGCGGAGGATCACAAAATGCAACACAACAAGGGGCGACGCTTGCGCGAAGGAAAAAGCGAATCAATCAGAATTGAGACAGCCCCTCCCATATCATAAGAAAGGCGAAAGAGATATTTTCGAGCCTGCAAGCAGCAACATTAGATCAACAAAGCTGAAAAGCCGTTGCGCTAACGCTTGTAGTTTAGGGGTATATTAGGGGTATAGTAGGGTTCCAAACCTTTCTAAAACTTTTCGAATAAGGTAAGCTTTTTTCCACCCTCTTCTCTGCCTAGCCGCATATGTAGAAAAAGAGGGAGCGGAGAAGGAAGAACAACCGTTTGACTTTGGCACATGAGGTGGCGGGTTTGGCTAGGTAACATAATGGAAATGTATCGGACTGCAAATCCTGGAATGACGGTTCGACCCCGTCCTTGGCCTCAAGGAGTGGTGAGCAGCACAGAACTTGTTTCAATCAAATGTTTTGGGGCTTTCCTTTGTTAGAAATCCACAGACAACATTGACGAACTTCCAAACCAAAGAAATGCAACATGAGAAGGAGCTTTTTACGTTACGCTTCAATAGAATGAATTCAGTAAGGGTAGAGTACGCTTGTTGTTTGAATAGGTCGATCGAAGGTCCTGTGCCACTTTCACGGAAATCTATCTGACCTGAAATCCATCTTTGTCCAGCCAGTTCATAACAAAATCTTAGACCAAGGGTCGATGGAATTGAGACCGAGTTGGTTGAGGAAAAGGAAACCCCAGCGACCAAGCACTCCCGCCCCCAAAAGCTACGACCGAAGAACCTTAAGGTTGTCGAGGACACGTCTGAAGAAGAGGCGGGCGCCCTCCCTATCCACCACTCTAAAGGTTACCACCCTACCTACTAATGGACTGTGAGGGGGGTAGGCGAAGGGGAACCGACCGTAAACCCGAACCGCTTGCAGAATCAAATCCCCCTGAATAGTCCATATCTATCTATAAGCTATAAGGGTTGGGGATGAATGAAACCAATCAGAAGTCTCGCGCAAGCGAAGCCGGGCTTTTAGAGATGAGCCGCAGCGCAACGACTAGGACTCGTTAAGGAGGAGTTTTGAGCGTGAGCTACCACTCATGCAGCGGCAAGGACCCGCAACTCTCGAAGGGGCCACCTTAGCCCGAATCACTGCTGCAAACCCTCCCTTTACTCAATGGATAGCGCTTATTCTCTTGAAATCAAGAAAATGAGCCCTTACCTTAACCTTAGGGAGAAAGAAAAGAAAGAGGTCTTTATTGAAGAGGCTTTGCACCTGAAATAGGACTAATGCAGATCCTCAAGCCTCAATGGAATGGACCTAGCCAAGTGTGGGATAGCCCTTCTGCTAGGCTTCCCCGCCATTAATGTTGATGGGCGCCTTGGTTCCCGCATCTGATCGATCGATTGAGCCCCTGCCCGACCCGGCGGAAGCAGAAGCGTCGCGCAAAAGCGCGCTAAGAAAGGTTGCTTCTGTCGGCCTTTCTGTGCAAGAGTCCATCAATAGCGGAAGAGAGGGTTACCGTACATACAAGACTCTTCCAGTTCTGACTAGTCAAGTAGTATAACAGCTGTCTCTTATCAACTAGCCCAACTCGGTGGGTTGCCTTTTGAATTCAGTAGATAGAAGCAATTAGTCGATAGATAAGGAGTAGGTGAGTGAGTCCTCACTGACCTGAGTGATTTCGATCACCTAGCAGGCCTTTGATTTGGTAGGTAAGATCGCCAAAGCGTATCATCAGATTTGACTACGAAGAAAGGCACTCGAAGTGAGACGGCACCATCTTGTGCAACGCAACTACCGTTGCGCCTCTATCATCTTCCATCCGGTAGACGCTTCTCAAACTATTAATATTAAAAGGGCCCCGGCTTCTTTCCAGAATGTGAGTTCGACCGCAGCTGCCCGGGATCGACGTTCCTTGCCAACTATCGACCCCGATCTTGGGTATTACCGCCTAACCTTTGTCAATCACACTAAAGCGGAGCACCCAACTATGGCGACGGTTTGACTGTTAAGGAGAGGGTTAGTCAATCCAGCCCGAGACGCGTTCGTTGACAAAACCGCCGTAGGAATGGAGACCTTTCAATAGAGCGGAGGCGAACTGATCAACGAGAAAGAGGCCCTACTCAAACCAAACGAATACACTACGACGATCGAACTGCACTCATGCCTCTCCCGCGTCAAGTTGACCGCCCCCCCCCGGAAGAAGAATAGCCCTGCTCTCTAGCCGACTGATCTCGTTGATCATATAACTGGGAGGGAACGTTTCACATTAGAGGTGAACGATCAGAGGTGTCCTCTAATCACCACGATGAGACTGGTCCCTCTTTTAGTAGACTCAGCTATGAATATTCATGAAGAAATGAATGCCGGGCTCTTTCTTTCACTGCTAACCCCAAGAAGTGGCAGGAATGCTGAGACTTTCTCTTTCGTCGAGCCCCGAGCTTGTGGTCCTCCTTTGAGTGTGGATGAAATTGGATGAATCTGTCAAGTCAAGGAAAACGTACGTAGCAGCAAGGATGGTGCATCGCCTATTTATCGTTCTGGCTCGGGAGCCAAAACGAACACGCCTGCTACCTACTGTACTGGACCTTCGACCAGGCATTCGACCTTTGTCGAATCTACACCAAGCATTGCGCTCGAACAGTTGAGCGGCCAGCAATTTCCGTACACAGATATAGATTCATTCTTCGTACCTGGTCCAACCTCACAACCCTTCGCGGGTTGGTTAGAAGTCCGTCTTGTTTGGGTTGACGGAATTGGATAAAGAAAAGAGCTTTACAAGCGGCATTGCCGGAACAACGGTCAACAAAGACCGTCAAACCATAGAGCACTGCTCCTCCCTTTCTCCGTCTTTAAAGCTTGTTGTATGGTGGCTGGAAAGAAAGACGACCTCACTTTCTCGTAGATGGTGTCAGTGAGAGCGACTTTAGTCTCCCCCGTTGACCTTCTTTTTTAGATAGAACCTTCAATGAGTGGAAACAAGAAACCAACCTAAAAAAGGTGCTTGTTGAGGTTGGTCGGCTTTAGAGCCCGACGCCCCATCGTATGGGTTGGGTGCGTCGAGCGCATCTTTCTCATCTCGATCGACGGCTTTCCGATTGTTTGATTGCATGGGCGCGTTAGCACTCCTGCAAGAGCCTAGCTAATGCGCGCCCTTACGTTTTCTTCGTTTGCTCTGCAGTACGAGCCTCATACAGAGCCGCGCCCTTTTAATATTAATAGTTTGAGAAGAAGGCCAGACCCAACCCTGCCCTTTTTTCCGCATCAATCCTTCTTTCTTTTATTACGACATCTTTTTTTGGGTGTATAGCTCAGTTGGCAGAGCATTGGGCTTTTAACCTAATGGTCGCAGGTTCAAGTCCTGCTATACCCAAACCTACCTTACGCAAACCTCTTTTTAGTAAGAATGCGTAGTAGCGTTCAAATCTCACTCTTTGGCCTTTAGACTCGCTTCAGCGACTTCGCCCTTTAAGGCCGACGGGTAAGGAGTAGTCAAAGAGTGGCTCGGGAACAGCTTTTGACTAGTAGGGGCTAATCACAGGTTGAGAGTCCAATCTCAGAGATAGAGCTTAGTCTCTCTATAGTCGGTAGTCAACTAGTCGAAGGCGTAGGTGTTGACTTGATCCAATAGAGTCAGAACACCTTTCTATCTCAAAGGAATGGTGCTCGATGAAAGGATCCAGATTCCACACGTTGCAGTGGGCTGGGGAGAGAGCTGCTCTGCGAAACTGGGCGTTCCGTGTTTTTATGGAGGAACCATACTCGAAAGAGAATAGAAAGAGCCTTCAAAAAAAAGCGAGTGAGTGATGGGCAACCTTTTTCTATATGTTGCTTGTGAGCCGCCAAGTACCAGTCTCGCAACAGTACTGGCCCAAAAAAAAGGATCCTTCACTTGCTGATCGTTTGCGAGTCGAACTCGCTCTCTTGTACCCGCAGGGAGCGGAGCAACCGACGGTGCATAAACTCATATAGAAACAAGCGTAGCGAAGCACATAGAGTGGCCCTGCCCGCCAGCGCGCGGATAGATAGGGCGGGCGAAGGGGATGGATGTCTGAGCGGTTGAAAGAGTCGGTCTTGAAAACCGAAGTATTGATAGGAATACCGGGGGTTCGAATCCCTCTCCATCCGCGAGGTCATAAGTTCTCTCTTGCCTTATCTATAGATAATAATGAATCGGATCGACTCGACTGATATGATAGATGGAATGTACGTTTGTCTTATGATTGAGTTAGGACCTTGTCTCCCTTTCGTTATCTTCCGCTCATATTGTATAAGGTATAGGTTGGGAAAGGGCCGGGTGGATTACCTTTGTACGCTAAGTCGAAGATCTCGGTGGTCGTGTGAGTGGTTGATAAACAGCGATTGCTGTTTTCTTTAGGAAGTCCCAACGCTGTGAGGCTTAAGAGACAAAGAAAACGGCGGATACTTTTCTGGGTGGAAGGTTTAGACCCTAATGAATCGACTATCAAGGGTTAGCTACATCAGCACTCAAATTCCTTCCCCTGAACAACGTATGAGACAAAAAGCAATCTCACATCAGGAATTTCTTCTACGGTACCCTTCTGTGATCACTAAACGTTCTGGACAAAAAGGGATAGCTGCTACACTATCCGTACAATACCCGGTGTCAGACAATTCACAGAAAAGGAGAAGTCCCTTTACCAAGAGCTGCTTTTAGGGTTTGAGATAGACTAGCTCTTTCTTTTATACGCTTTTTTTACCATATCTATTGAGAACAGCTCTTTGTCTTCTTACGACTGAGAGCTACCCTACTAAATTAGTAGCTGATGGGGAAACTATCGAGCCGACCACTGTAGACTGTGCTTAGTTGTTGAAGGAGTAGGGGTAGATTGTCTTTCCCTCGCTATCTTAGGAGTCTCTGCTCTGCAGTCTAGATGAGTCACTGCCCTGCCTATTAGGACACCTAGGACACCGGCCCTATCAACTCTCTCTCTCGGTGACGCCTATTGTCGATCAAGGATTATCCTATATAATGTGTTCAAGCAATTCCTGTAGAAAGAAAAGCTGAATTCCATCCATCCTCTCCTGCTTATTCATTATGAATTAAGGCGAGTTACTTCATACCTTTGACTACTCCTGAGAGATATAGTGGAAAGATTTTGTTATGGTGGCGAGTGGGGAATGAAAAGACCAATGCAGCAGAGAACGACCGCATGAATCTACATCCACTTATTAAGACAGACGACCGAGAAAGAAAGGTTCTACGTTTGAACATTGGTTGATCAACGCGTGCTAGCCGCTGCTTCATTTCGTATAGTGAGTTGGCTTTCTCTGTTTTCTCTGTTAGGGGTCTATTTTCTCTGACTTGACTCAGCTTGACCTACTTGACTCAGCGGTTAGAGTATCGCTTTCATACGGCGAGAGTCATTGGTTCAAATCCAATAGTAGGTAAAACTGACCGAAACCCCTGCTTTTGCCAGCACCTATCCTATCAAAAAAAGCAGCACGTACTCGTTAGCTACTCCTGAAAGGAGGGTCAAAGCATCGGTTGCTTCCCCTTGTGGCCTTCTTCGACTGCCTTGACACCAACATATCAAGGAATCCCACCTCTTCCACAAGTAGGTGGAGACCAGGAGGGTCGGAAACCCCAACGGGAAACTTTTCCCTTCAATAACGAAAAAGGACACACGATTCTTTCGCGAAGCGCTCTCTCAGACGTTTCCACTCCTGCCCCCGCAAGCAAAGAGTTTTCAAGATAGCAGGCGACCAAGTGAAAGTGAACAGCTCCAAGCAAATCTTCTAGAGAACCTTCCCTTTTCTTCTTTGACTTAACTCTTGTTAAGGGAGAGCTCTTAGAAATGTCATTTCATTGATTCATTGATGGGCTGAAGTTGGCTACTCCTAATGGAACCGATCTTCAATCTTCACTTCAATGGGGGCGGATCAGAAGTTCCAAATTGTTTGGATGTTGCTGGGCAGCAGTCGTTCAAAACAGCTCTGATTGGTAATGTTGGCGATGCCAAGCATGCTCAGGACGGATCTAGCGCTAAGAAAGTATGAAGGAGGTTTCCAGCGATCTTGGGACAGCCGGTTATGGTGGGTGGCGTCCCCCGCATTGAGATCCCTGAAGAGGTCTACGAACGCGGTCTGCAGCGGTGTAAGTTCAATTTGCTTGCCAAGCTCATAACTCATAATGGGGGCGGGTTTTGAGAGGTTGACGGTGGAGGAGTTGCGCGCCAAGTCTTCGAGTAAATAGCACACTAAGGGGCGGGAAATAGGTTCTAGGGGACCTATCTATCCAAGTTCTGGTTCTAGCTTTTCTAATCGGAAGAACTAGATCTTCCTTTCGATCAAAGAGGTGCTGTAGATGTAACACCAACAAAATCTCAATTTGAAAATCCTAGCAAAAAAGCAATAAATCAACAGGCATACCAATAGACATACTAGACATACCTTGAATCTAGCTTAGCAATCCTTACTTTGATTCTCTTATTTCATTTCGAGTGAAGACGTTAGCAAGAAGTCTATCCATAAAAAGAGCACTTGCATTTCTAGTTTAATGGTATAGATGGCACACCAAAAATGAAGAAAAGATCAGTCTACAACTCTACAATTTGGAAGAGGAGCTGCTCTTTCAATTCCCAGATCCACAACAACAGAACTTCTTCCACGAATAGGTGTTCGCCATGGGGAAGAAATAGTTGAAGAAGTCATTTAATCAAATCAGCACGAGGATATGACGAACGGCTGGAAGACTTGTGGTGGTCCCTAAGAAGGCCCTACAGCCGACACAATAGGCCTGAGAGAGACTCTTCAATGGATCTGATCTATAAACAAAGCCTGGCCCTGGGATTGGAGAGATGACTAGAAAGAACCAGAAGACTAGACAATGCTTACCCTAAATCCCTGTGTTTTCACTTGGTGCGAGCTCATGATGAGACAAGAGGCGATGAATACTCCCCTATATTGATATTGGTGGTTGTTCTGCCAAACCTGCACGTGTGACTAGAGGACAAGTTGCTCATAGAAAGGCCGGCGAGTGCTTCTTACCGAAAGAATGTGCTTCCACGGCCGGAGAAAGAAGGTTCATAGATCACCGATCGGACAATATCTGGATCAGTCGTAAAAACAAAGTGTTAAAAGAAGCCCTAGCGGCTTAATCTTTGATTTCGTCCAATATTCATGCAATGCACGTTAGGCTATCCAACCTGTCACTGGCGTTGTAGCGCGCGAGTCTGAGCCAGGCCAGGGAAAAGACAGAGGATAGACTGATATGCACTCATAGACTAGCCAGCACTCATAACACACTCACTGCAAAGACTATTCTACGATCTTCTTCTTCAGCTTCTTCGTAGATTTCCGTAATCCGTTGAAGTGCACCAGACGAAGTGAATATCCTTAGGGCAATGGCAATTTCCACTCATCCGATCCTTCCCTCGCTGGCCCGCATGCGTGTATGACATTAATAATAGCCTGCAGGTTTGGTACTAGTAGTGCTTTGTTTCGCCTTTATCAAACAAGTCAATCGAAAATGTACGGTAGATATTCAACGAATGGGGCTTCTTCCCTGCGTAATCTGCTTTTGACCTTCTGGTGGGCGAGAAGGTTGTGTTAATCCATGCGTCCTTTGAGCTACTATCGACCTTTGTGAGAGAAATTCCCTTATTCTACCGACTGAAGCGAAGGTTAGCAGCCAACAATTGGTACCCTAAACACTAAGTCTTACTGTCCTTACTAAAGCGCATTGGCACCTGCTGAGTGAGAGATTTCTGTTTGAACTCTGTCTGTACAGAACTAAAGGGAATCAATAGGCTTAAAGCGGTTCTTCGCCCTTGACTTTATGAATAATGCTCTTCTCTCTAGAAAATATCCTATGTCACTAGAACAGGTGAGGAAGACCGGAAATCACTGTACTGGCAATTCAAGATTCACTCCTTCCATGCCAACAAGCCTTAAAGTTAAAGTTAAAGTAGAGTACTTGACTTGAAAAAGAAGCAAAAGAAGAGAGATGAGATCAAGCTTTGAAGTTGGTAGCTGAAAGAAAGCTGTTCGTGAAGGTCAGGCCAGAGCATAAGGAAGGAAGCGAACTCCTACGTATATGTTAGAGTACCGAAGCTCAATGGCATTGATCACACCTACGTAAAGAAGAAAGGAAATACCTAGCGCCCCGGTCCCTCCATTGCCAACAAAGTACTTGGGCTGGCTTAGAGGACATTTCGCGCAATGACCAGTGCAATTCGCGCATCTGTCGGTAGAGGGTTCAGATAAAGTAAGTAGCTCGCAAAGAGGGAGTTCCCCGGCTGGTACCAATAGATAGAGCGACTAGTAAGAGTAAGATAAGCAAAGGCCTTTCTTTCCCCCTTTCCCCGGACCGATGACTCGCTCGTTCAGTACTGCTAACTATTTATTATAGGAGGATGCCGCCCCCTCGGGACTACCAGTAGCTTCGGTTGTTGAATCTCGTGCAAGTTCGGTTTTGGTTGCAAGCGGAACGTAGGCGCTTTAGGTGTGTGTTGATCTCGCTTCGTCTAATGTCGTATGTATTCTAGAGGTGGTGTGGTCATTGACCTCAATGCTAATGGTTATCCCCAAGGTTCAACGAATGAATGAAGCTATGATCCGGATAGAGATGATGGTCTTCCTCTGATGTCTTCAAGCCGGCCAACATAGAATATACGATAGGCGAAGCAGCCTCTTCTATAGGCTCGCCTATTGATAGATAGCAGGTTGCTTCCAAGCTCAAACCATTTTCAACTGAATTGCGACTTTTTTCTTCTTATTGCTTGTTCGACTTTTCTCGTTGGCGTAGTGCTCTATTCGGTCGGAACCCTGTTCGAGAACCTTCTCTCATAGATTCCCTTCACCAAGTCATCGCCAGCACTCAACTCCCTTGGTGTCAAAGGGCGAGTTTCTTTCTTGTCTTGCCCATTTCTTTATTCTCATTGGAGAAAGACTCTCCCGCGGCAAGGTTTTACACATAGGGCCAGCTGCTTTCTTTATCTCGCTTGCCGTTAGTCCGTCTAGCGCCTTTCGGTTGGGGTCCCCCCCCGGGGGTTAGACCGCTTGGGTGATTTTTCGAGTATCGAAGGCAGTCAACGTGTCAGCCATTCAACTCCTATTAGACTTGTCAATCCTTTGCTCTTTTTCCTTCTCTCTTCCAGTTCTCTCCCTATACTTTATTTGACAGGGGCTACGCACTCTATCAATAAGAAGAAAAAAGTCGCAATTCAGGGTAGGATCAAGCTTTCAAGGAATGGACGGGCGTAGGCAACATAGTGAACGCTGCAACTAGATATGAGATCGATGTCTTAAAAGACAGATGTTGAGAGAAACTTAAAGACTTCTTTATTGCGTTGCGAAGAGAGATCGAAGACGAAGATTTTCTGACCTTGAGATAGGATAATGAAAAGGGCGGCTTTCTACTGCTAAAGGATGGAAAAGACAGATAAAGGAAGAACCCACCGGAAAGGCATACCTCAAGGAGCACCAATCCCCCCCGGGAAAGATCTATCTGCACGAAGCCGACCTATGGATAGAAAGAAAGATGCAGGAAAGGAAAATGAAATATTCAATCCAAATATGCTTTGGGAGTGTGAGATAGGCAGCCATATGCCATATATAGTTCTAGTACGTACGCAGCCGAACAACCGCAGGGGCTTCCAGCAGTGATAGCTGAACGTCGCAGATGGTCCGCCCTAAAGCAGGAGCAACCATTGAAATCGGAAATCAACGTCAGGTCCCGGCTATCCGAAAAAGGCAGACTTTTGCGGAGGATCACAAAATGCAACACAACAAGGGGCGACGCTTGCGCGAAGGAAAAAGCGAATCAATCAGAATTGAGACAGCCCCTCCCATATCATAAGAAAGGCGAAAGAGATATTTTCGAGCCTGCAAGCAGCAACATTAGATCAACAAAGCTGAAAAGCCGTTGCGCTAACGCTTGTAGTTTAGGGGTATATTAGGGGTATAGTAGGGTTCCAAACCTTTCTAAAACTTTTCGAATAAGGTAAGCTTTTTTCCACCCTCTTCTCTGCCTAGCCGCATATGTAGAAAAAGAGGGAGCGGAGAAGGAAGAACAACCGTTTGACTTTGGCACATGAGGTGGCGGGTTTGGCTAGGTAACATAATGGAAATGTATCGGACTGCAAATCCTGGAATGACGGTTCGACCCCGTCCTTGGCCTCAAGGAGTGGTGAGCAGCACAGAACTTGTTTCAATCAAATGTTTTGGGGCTTTCCTTTGTTAGAAATCCACAGACAACATTGACGAACTTCCAAACCAAAGAAATGCAACATGAGAAGGAGCTTTTTACGTTACGCTTCAATAGAATGAATTCAGTAAGGGTAGAGTACGCTTGTTGTTTGAATAGGTCGATCGAAGGTCCTGTGCCACTTTCACGGAAATCTATCTGACCTGAAATCCATCTTTGTCCAGCCAGTTCATAACAAAATCTTAGACCAAGGGTCGATGGAATTGAGACCGAGTTGGTTGAGGAAAAGGAAACCCCAGCGACCAAGCACTCCCGCCCCCAAAAGCTACGACCGAAGAACCTTAAGGTTGTCGAGGACACGTCTGAAGAAGAGGCGGGCGCCCTCCCTATCCACCACTCTAAAGGTTACCACCCTACCTACTAATGGACTGTGAGGGGGGTAGGCGAAGGGGAACCGACCGTAAACCCGAACCGCTTGCAGAATCAAATCCCCCTGAATAGTCCATATCTATCTATAAGCTATAAGGGTTGGGGATGAATGAAACCAATCAGAAGTCTCGCGCAAGCGAAGCCGGGCTTTTAGAGATGAGCCGCAGCGCAACGACTAGGACTCGTTAAGGAGGAGTTTTGAGCGTGAGCTACCACTCATGCAGCGGCAAGGACCCGCAACTCTCGAAGGGGCCACCTTAGCCCGAATCACTGCTGCAAACCCTCCCTTTACTCAATGGATAGCGCTTATTCTCTTGAAATCAAGAAAATGAGCCCTTACCTTAACCTTAGGGAGAAAGAAAAGAAAGAGGTCTTTATTGAAGAGGCTTTGCACCTGAAATAGGACTAATGCAGATCCTCAAGCCTCAATGGAATGGACCTAGCCAAGTGTGGGATAGCCCTTCTGCTAGGCTTCCCCGCCATTAATGTTGATGGGCGCCTTGGTTCCCGCATCTGATCGATCGATTGAGCCCCTGCCCGACCCGGCGGAAGCAGAAGCGTCGCGCAAAAGCGCGCTAAGAAAGGTTGCTTCTGTCGGCCTTTCTGTGCAAGAGTCCATCAATAGCGGAAGAGAGGGTTACCGTACATACAAGACTCTTCCAGTTCTGACTAGTCAAGTAGTATAACAGCTGTCTCTTATCAACTAGCCCAACTCGGTGGGTTGCCTTTTGAATTCAGTAGATAGAAGCAATTAGTCGATAGATAAGGAGTAGGTGAGTGAGTCCTCACTGACCTGAGTGATTTCGATCACCTAGCAGGCCTTTGATTTGGTAGGTAAGATCGCCAAAGCGTATCATCAGATTTGACTACGAAGAAAGGCACTCGAAGTGAGACGGCACCATCTTGTGCAACGCAACTACCGTTGCGCCTCTATCATCTTCCATCCGGTAGACGCTTCTCAAACTATTAATATTAAAAGGGCCCCGGCTTCTTTCCAGAATGTGAGTTCGACCGCAGCTGCCCGGGATCGACGTTCCTTGCCAACTATCGACCCCGATCTTGGGTATTACCGCCTAACCTTTGTCAATCACACTAAAGCGGAGCACCCAACTATGGCGACGGTTTGACTGTTAAGGAGAGGGTTAGTCAATCCAGCCCGAGACGCGTTCGTTGACAAAACCGCCGTAGGAATGGAGACCTTTCAATAGAGCGGAGGCGAACTGATCAACGAGAAAGAGGCCCTACTCAAACCAAACGAATACACTACGACGATCGAACTGCACTCATGCCTCTCCCGCGTCAAGTTGACCGCCCCCCCCCGGAAGAAGAATAGCCCTGCTCTCTAGCCGACTGATCTCGTTGATCATATAACTGGGAGGGAACGTTTCACATTAGAGGTGAACGATCAGAGGTGTCCTCTAATCACCACGATGAGACTGGTCCCTCTTTTAGTAGACTCAGCTATGAATATTCATGAAGAAATGAATGCCGGGCTCTTTCTTTCACTGCTAACCCCAAGAAGTGGCAGGAATGCTGAGACTTTCTCTTTCGTCGAGCCCCGAGCTTGTGGTCCTCCTTTGAGTGTGGATGAAATTGGATGAATCTGTCAAGTCAAGGAAAACGTACGTAGCAGCAAGGATGGTGCATCGCCTATTTATCGTTCTGGCTCGGGAGCCAAAACGAACACGCCTGCTACCTACTGTACTGGACCTTCGACCAGGCATTCGACCTTTGTCGAATCTACACCAAGCATTGCGCTCGAACAGTTGAGCGGCCAGCAATTTCCGTACACAGATATAGATTCATTCTTCGTACCTGGTCCAACCTCACAACCCTTCGCGGGTTGGTTAGAAGTCCGTCTTGTTTGGGTTGACGGAATTGGATAAAGAAAAGAGCTTTACAAGCGGCATTGCCGGAACAACGGTCAACAAAGACCGTCAAACCATAGAGCACTGCTCCTCCCTTTCTCCGTCTTTAAAGCTTGTTGTATGGTGGCTGGAAAGAAAGACGACCTCACTTTCTCGTAGATGGTGTCAGTGAGAGCGACTTTAGTCTCCCCCGTTGACCTTCTTTTTTAGATAGAACCTTCAATGAGTGGAAACAAGAAACCAACCTAAAAAAGGTGCTTGTTGAGGTTGGTCGGCTTTAGAGCCCGACGCCCCATCGTATGGGTTGGGTGCGTCGAGCGCATCTTTCTCATCTCGATCGACGGCTTTCCGATTGTTTGATTGCATGGGCGCGTTAGCACTCCTGCAAGAGCCTAGCTAATGCGCGCCCTTACGTTTTCTTCGTTTGCTCTGCAGTACGAGCCTCATACAGAGCCGCGCCCTTTTAATATTAATAGTTTGAGAAGAAGGCCAGACCCAACCCTGCCCTTTTTTCCGCATCAATCCTTCTTTCTTTTATTACGACATCTTTTTTTGGGTGTATAGCTCAGTTGGCAGAGCATTGGGCTTTTAACCTAATGGTCGCAGGTTCAAGTCCTGCTATACCCAAACCTACCTTACGCAAACCTCTTTTTAGTAAGAATGCGTAGTAGCGTTCAAATCTCACTCTTTGGCCTTTAGACTCGCTTCAGCGACTTCGCCCTTTAAGGCCGACGGGTAAGGAGTAGTCAAAGAGTGGCTCGGGAACAGCTTTTGACTAGTAGGGGCTAATCACAGGTTGAGAGTCCAATCTCAGAGATAGAGCTTAGTCTCTCTATAGTCGGTAGTCAACTAGTCGAAGGCGTAGGTGTTGACTTGATCCAATAGAGTCAGAACACCTTTCTATCTCAAAGGAATGGTGCTCGATGAAAGGATCCAGATTCCACACGTTGCAGTGGGCTGGGGAGAGAGCTGCTCTGCGAAACTGGGCGTTCCGTGTTTTTATGGAGGAACCATACTCGAAAGAGAATAGAAAGAGCCTTCAAAAAAAAGCGAGTGAGTGATGGGCAACCTTTTTCTATATGTTGCTTGTGAGCCGCCAAGTACCAGTCTCGCAACAGTACTGGCCCAAAAAAAAGGATCCTTCACTTGCTGATCGTTTGCGAGTCGAACTCGCTCTCTTGTACCCGCAGGGAGCGGAGCAACCGACGGTGCATAAACTCATATAGAAACAAGCGTAGCGAAGCACATAGAGTGGCCCTGCCCGCCAGCGCGCGGATAGATAGGGCGGGCGAAGGGGATGGATGTCTGAGCGGTTGAAAGAGTCGGTCTTGAAAACCGAAGTATTGATAGGAATACCGGGGGTTCGAATCCCTCTCCATCCGCGAGGTCATAAGTTCTCTCTTGCCTTATCTATAGATAATAATGAATCGGATCGACTCGACTGATATGATAGATGGAATGTACGTTTGTCTTATGATTGAGTTAGGACCTTGTCTCCCTTTCGTTATCTTCCGCTCATATTGTATAAGGTATAGGTTGGGAAAGGGCCGGGTGGATTACCTTTGTACGCTAAGTCGAAGATCTCGGTGGTCGTGTGAGTGGTTGATAAACAGCGATTGCTGTTTTCTTTAGGAAGTCCCAACGCTGTGAGGCTTAAGAGACAAAGAAAACGGCGGATACTTTTCTGGGTGGAAGGTTTAGACCCTAATGAATCGACTATCAAGGGTTAGCTACATCAGCACTCAAATTCCTTCCCCTGAACAACGTATGAGACAAAAAGCAATCTCACATCAGGAATTTCTTCTACGGTACCCTTCTGTGATCACTAAACGTTCTGGACAAAAAGGGATAGCTGCTACACTATCCGTACAATACCCGGTGTCAGACAATTCACAGAAAAGGAGAAGTCCCTTTACCAAGAGCTGCTTTTAGGGTTTGAGATAGACTAGCTCTTTCTTTTATACGCTTTTTTTACCATATCTATTGAGAACAGCTCTTTGTCTTCTTACGACTGAGAGCTACCCTACTAAATTAGTAGCTGATGGGGAAACTATCGAGCCGACCACTGTAGACTGTGCTTAGTTGTTGAAGGAGTAGGGGTAGATTGTCTTTCCCTCGCTATCTTAGGAGTCTCTGCTCTGCAGTCTAGATGAGTCACTGCCCTGCCTATTAGGACACCTAGGACACCGGCCCTATCAACTCTCTCTCTCGGTGACGCCTATTGTCGATCAAGGATTATCCTATATAATGTGTTCAAGCAATTCCTGTAGAAAGAAAAGCTGAATTCCATCCATCCTCTCCTGCTTATTCATTATGAATTAAGGCGAGTTACTTCATACCTTTGACTACTCCTGAGAGATATAGTGGAAAGATTTTGTTATGGTGGCGAGTGGGGAATGAAAAGACCAATGCAGCAGAGAACGACCGCATGAATCTACATCCACTTATTAAGACAGACGACCGAGAAAGAAAGGTTCTACGTTTGAACATTGGTTGATCAACGCGTGCTAGCCGCTGCTTCATTTCGTATAGTGAGTTGGCTTTCTCTGTTTTCTCTGTTAGGGGTCTATTTTCTCTGACTTGACTCAGCTTGACCTACTTGACTCAGCGGTTAGAGTATCGCTTTCATACGGCGAGAGTCATTGGTTCAAATCCAATAGTAGGTAAAACTGACCGAAACCCCTGCTTTTGCCAGCACCTATCCTATCAAAAAAAGCAGCACGTACTCGTTAGCTACTCCTGAAAGGAGGGTCAAAGCATCGGTTGCTTCCCCTTGTGGCCTTCTTCGACTGCCTTGACACCAACATATCAAGGAATCCCACCTCTTCCACAAGTAGGTGGAGACCAGGAGGGTCGGAAACCCCAACGGGAAACTTTTCCCTTCAATAACGAAAAAGGACACACGATTCTTTCGCGAAGCGCTCTCTCAGACGTTTCCACTCCTGCCCCCGCAAGCAAAGAGTTTTCAAGATAGCAGGCGACCAAGTGAAAGTGAACAGCTCCAAGCAAATCTTCTAGAGAACCTTCCCTTTTCTTCTTTGACTTAACTCTTGTTAAGGGAGAGCTCTTAGAAATGTCATTTCATTGATTCATTGATGGGCTGAAGTTGGCTACTCCTAATGGAACCGATCTTCAATCTTCACTTCAATGGGGGCGGATCAGAAGTTCCAAATTGTTTGGATGTTGCTGGGCAGCAGTCGTTCAAAACAGCTCTGATTGGTAATGTTGGCGATGCCAAGCATGCTCAGGACGGATCTAGCGCTAAGAAAGTATGAAGGAGGTTTCCAGCGATCTTGGGACAGCCGGTTATGGTGGGTGGCGTCCCCCGCATTGAGATCCCTGAAGAGGTCTACGAACGCGGTCTGCAGCGGTGTAAGTTCAATTTGCTTGCCAAGCTCATAACTCATAATGGGGGCGGGTTTTGAGAGGTTGACGGTGGAGGAGTTGCGCGCCAAGTCTTCGAGTAAATAGCACACTAAGGGGCGGGAAATAGGTTCTAGGGGACCTATCTATCCAAGTTCTGGTTCTAGCTTTTCTAATCGGAAGAACTAGATCTTCCTTTCGATCAAAGAGGTGCTGTAGATGTAACACCAACAAAATCTCAATTTGAAAATCCTAGCAAAAAAGCAATAAATCAACAGGCATACCAATAGACATACTAGACATACCTTGAATCTAGCTTAGCAATCCTTACTTTGATTCTCTTATTTCATTTCGAGTGAAGACGTTAGCAAGAAGTCTATCCATAAAAAGAGCACTTGCATTTCTAGTTTAATGGTATAGATGGCACACCAAAAATGAAGAAAAGATCAGTCTACAACTCTACAATTTGGAAGAGGAGCTGCTCTTTCAATTCCCAGATCCACAACAACAGAACTTCTTCCACGAATAGGTGTTCGCCATGGGGAAGAAATAGTTGAAGAAGTCATTTAATCAAATCAGCACGAGGATATGACGAACGGCTGGAAGACTTGTGGTGGTCCCTAAGAAGGCCCTACAGCCGACACAATAGGCCTGAGAGAGACTCTTCAATGGATCTGATCTATAAACAAAGCCTGGCCCTGGGATTGGAGAGATGACTAGAAAGAACCAGAAGACTAGACAATGCTTACCCTAAATCCCTGTGTTTTCACTTGGTGCGAGCTCATGATGAGACAAGAGGCGATGAATACTCCCCTATATTGATATTGGTGGTTGTTCTGCCAAACCTGCACGTGTGACTAGAGGACAAGTTGCTCATAGAAAGGCCGGCGAGTGCTTCTTACCGAAAGAATGTGCTTCCACGGCCGGAGAAAGAAGGTTCATAGATCACCGATCGGACAATATCTGGATCAGTCGTAAAAACAAAGTGTTAAAAGAAGCCCTAGCGGCTTAATCTTTGATTTCGTCCAATATTCATGCAATGCACGTTAGGCTATCCAACCTGTCACTGGCGTTGTAGCGCGCGAGTCTGAGCCAGGCCAGGGAAAAGACAGAGGATAGACTGATATGCACTCATAGACTAGCCAGCACTCATAACACACTCACTGCAAAGACTATTCTACGATCTTCTTCTTCAGCTTCTTCGTAGATTTCCGTAATCCGTTGAAGTGCACCAGACGAAGTGAATATCCTTAGGGCAATGGCAATTTCCACTCATCCGATCCTTCCCTCGCTGGCCCGCATGCGTGTATGACATTAATAATAGCCTGCAGGTTTGGTACTAGTAGTGCTTTGTTTCGCCTTTATCAAACAAGTCAATCGAAAATGTACGGTAGATATTCAACGAATGGGGCTTCTTCCCTGCGTAATCTGCTTTTGACCTTCTGGTGGGCGAGAAGGTTGTGTTAATCCATGCGTCCTTTGAGCTACTATCGACCTTTGTGAGAGAAATTCCCTTATTCTACCGACTGAAGCGAAGGTTAGCAGCCAACAATTGGTACCCTAAACACTAAGTCTTACTGTCCTTACTAAAGCGCATTGGCACCTGCTGAGTGAGAGATTTCTGTTTGAACTCTGTCTGTACAGAACTAAAGGGAATCAATAGGCTTAAAGCGGTTCTTCGCCCTTGACTTTATGAATAATGCTCTTCTCTCTAGAAAATATCCTATGTCACTAGAACAGGTGAGGAAGACCGGAAATCACTGTACTGGCAATTCAAGATTCACTCCTTCCATGCCAACAAGCCTTAAAGTTAAAGTTAAAGTAGAGTACTTGACTTGAAAAAGAAGCAAAAGAAGAGAGATGAGATCAAGCTTTGAAGTTGGTAGCTGAAAGAAAGCTGTTCGTGAAGGTCAGGCCAGAGCATAAGGAAGGAAGCGAACTCCTACGTATATGTTAGAGTACCGAAGCTCAATGGCATTGATCACACCTACGTAAAGAAGAAAGGAAATACCTAGCGCCCCGGTCCCTCCATTGCCAACAAAGTACTTGGGCTGGCTTAGAGGACATTTCGCGCAATGACCAGTGCAATTCGCGCATCTGTCGGTAGAGGGTTCAGATAAAGTAAGTAGCTCGCAAAGAGGGAGTTCCCCGGCTGGTACCAATAGATAGAGCGACTAGTAAGAGTAAGATAAGCAAAGGCCTTTCTTTCCCCCTTTCCCCGGACCGATGACTCGCTCGTTCAGTACTGCTAACTATTTATTATAGGAGGATGCCGCCCCCTCGGGACTACCAGTAGCTTCGGTTGTTGAATCTCGTGCAAGTTCGGTTTTGGTTGCAAGCGGAACGTAGGCGCTTTAGGTGTGTGTTGATCTCGCTTCGTCTAATGTCGTATGTATTCTAGAGGTGGTGTGGTCATTGACCTCAATGCTAATGGTTATCCCCAAGGTTCAACGAATGAATGAAGCTATGATCCGGATAGAGATGATGGTCTTCCTCTGATGTCTTCAAGCCGGCCAACATAGAATATACGATAGGCGAAGCAGCCTCTTCTATAGGCTCGCCTATTGATAGATAGCAGGTTGCTTCCAAGCTCAAACCATTTTCAACTGAATTGCGACTTTTTTCTTCTTATTGCTTGTTCGACTTTTCTCGTTGGCGTAGTGCTCTATTCGGTCGGAACCCTGTTCGAGAACCTTCTCTCATAGATTCCCTTCACCAAGTCATCGCCAGCACTCAACTCCCTTGGTGTCAAAGGGCGAGTTTCTTTCTTGTCTTGCCCATTTCTTTATTCTCATTGGAGAAAGACTCTCCCGCGGCAAGGTTTTACACATAGGGCCAGCTGCTTTCTTTATCTCGCTTGCCGTTAGTCCGTCTAGCGCCTTTCGGTTGGGGTCCCCCCCCCGGGGGTTAGACCGCTTGGGTGATTTTTCGAGTATCGAAGGCAGTCAACGTGTCAGCCATTCAACTCCTATTAGACTTGTCAATCCTTTGCTCTTTTTCCTTCTCTCTTCCAGTTCTCTCCCTATACTTTATTTGACAGGGGCTACGCACTCTATCAATAAGAAGAAAAAAGTCGCAATTCAGGGTAGGATCAAGCTTTCAAGGAATGGACGGGCGTAGGCAACATAGTGAACGCTGCAACTAGATATGAGATCGATGTCTTAAAAGACAGATGTTGAGAGAAACTTAAAGACTTCTTTATTGCGTTGCGAAGAGAGATCGAAGACGAAGATTTTCTGACCTTGAGATAGGATAATGAAAAGGGCGGCTTTCTACTGCTAAAGGATGGAAAAGACAGATAAAGGAAGAACCCACCGGAAAGGCATACCTCAAGGAGCACCAATCCCCCCCGGGAAAGATCTATCTGCACGAAGCCGACCTATGGATAGAAAGAAAGATGCAGGAAAGGAAAATGAAATATTCAATCCAAATATGCTTTGGGAGTGTGAGATAGGCAGCCATATGCCATATATAGTTCTAGTACGTACGCAGCCGAACAACCGCAGGGGCTTCCAGCAGTGATAGCTGAACGTCGCAGATGGTCCGCCCTAAAGCAGGAGCAACCATTGAAATCGGAAATCAACGTCAGGTCCCGGCTATCCGAAAAAGGCAGACTTTTGCGGAGGATCACAAAATGCAACACAACAAGGGGCGACGCTTGCGCGAAGGAAAAAGCGAATCAATCAGAATTGAGACAGCCCCTCCCATATCATAAGAAAGGCGAAAGAGATATTTTCGAGCCTGCAAGCAGCAACATTAGATCAACAAAGCTGAAAAGCCGTTGCGCTAACGCTTGTAGTTTAGGGGTATATTAGGGGTATAGTAGGGTTCCAAACCTTTCTAAAACTTTTCGAATAAGGTAAGCTTTTTTCCACCCTCTTCTCTGCCTAGCCGCATATGTAGAAAAAGAGGGAGCGGAGAAGGAAGAACAACCGTTTGACTTTGGCACATGAGGTGGCGGGTTTGGCTAGGTAACATAATGGAAATGTATCGGACTGCAAATCCTGGAATGACGGTTCGACCCCGTCCTTGGCCTCAAGGAGTGGTGAGCAGCACAGAACTTGTTTCAATCAAATGTTTTGGGGCTTTCCTTTGTTAGAAATCCACAGACAACATTGACGAACTTCCAAACCAAAGAAATGCAACATGAGAAGGAGCTTTTTACGTTACGCTTCAATAGAATGAATTCAGTAAGGGTAGAGTACGCTTGTTGTTTGAATAGGTCGATCGAAGGTCCTGTGCCACTTTCACGGAAATCTATCTGACCTGAAATCCATCTTTGTCCAGCCAGTTCATAACAAAATCTTAGACCAAGGGTCGATGGAATTGAGACCGAGTTGGTTGAGGAAAAGGAAACCCCAGCGACCAAGCACTCCCGCCCCCAAAAGCTACGACCGAAGAACCTTAAGGTTGTCGAGGACACGTCTGAAGAAGAGGCGGGCGCCCTCCCTATCCACCACTCTAAAGGTTACCACCCTACCTACTAATGGACTGTGAGGGGGGTAGGCGAAGGGGAACCGACCGTAAACCCGAACCGCTTGCAGAATCAAATCCCCCTGAATAGTCCATATCTATCTATAAGCTATAAGGGTTGGGGATGAATGAAACCAATCAGAAGTCTCGCGCAAGCGAAGCCGGGCTTTTAGAGATGAGCCGCAGCGCAACGACTAGGACTCGTTAAGGAGGAGTTTTGAGCGTGAGCTACCACTCATGCAGCGGCAAGGACCCGCAACTCTCGAAGGGGCCACCTTAGCCCGAATCACTGCTGCAAACCCTCCCTTTACTCAATGGATAGCGCTTATTCTCTTGAAATCAAGAAAATGAGCCCTTACCTTAACCTTAGGGAGAAAGAAAAGAAAGAGGTCTTTATTGAAGAGGCTTTGCACCTGAAATAGGACTAATGCAGATCCTCAAGCCTCAATGGAATGGACCTAGCCAAGTGTGGGATAGCCCTTCTGCTAGGCTTCCCCGCCATTAATGTTGATGGGCGCCTTGGTTCCCGCATCTGATCGATCGATTGAGCCCCTGCCCGACCCGGCGGAAGCAGAAGCGTCGCGCAAAAGCGCGCTAAGAAAGGTTGCTTCTGTCGGCCTTTCTGTGCAAGAGTCCATCAATAGCGGAAGAGAGGGTTACCGTACATACAAGACTCTTCCAGTTCTGACTAGTCAAGTAGTATAACAGCTGTCTCTTATCAACTAGCCCAACTCGGTGGGTTGCCTTTTGAATTCAGTAGATAGAAGCAATTAGTCGATAGATAAGGAGTAGGTGAGTGAGTCCTCACTGACCTGAGTGATTTCGATCACCTAGCAGGCCTTTGATTTGGTAGGTAAGATCGCCAAAGCGTATCATCAGATTTGACTACGAAGAAAGGCACTCGAAGTGAGACGGCACCATCTTGTGCAACGCAACTACCGTTGCGCCTCTATCATCTTCCATCCGGTAGACGCTTCTCAAACTATTAATATTAAAAGGGCCCCGGCTTCTTTCCAGAATGTGAGTTCGACCGCAGCTGCCCGGGATCGACGTTCCTTGCCAACTATCGACCCCGATCTTGGGTATTACCGCCTAACCTTTGTCAATCACACTAAAGCGGAGCACCCAACTATGGCGACGGTTTGACTGTTAAGGAGAGGGTTAGTCAATCCAGCCCGAGACGCGTTCGTTGACAAAACCGCCGTAGGAATGGAGACCTTTCAATAGAGCGGAGGCGAACTGATCAACGAGAAAGAGGCCCTACTCAAACCAAACGAATACACTACGACGATCGAACTGCACTCATGCCTCTCCCGCGTCAAGTTGACCGCCCCCCCCCGGAAGAAGAATAGCCCTGCTCTCTAGCCGACTGATCTCGTTGATCATATAACTGGGAGGGAACGTTTCACATTAGAGGTGAACGATCAGAGGTGTCCTCTAATCACCACGATGAGACTGGTCCCTCTTTTAGTAGACTCAGCTATGAATATTCATGAAGAAATGAATGCCGGGCTCTTTCTTTCACTGCTAACCCCAAGAAGTGGCAGGAATGCTGAGACTTTCTCTTTCGTCGAGCCCCGAGCTTGTGGTCCTCCTTTGAGTGTGGATGAAATTGGATGAATCTGTCAAGTCAAGGAAAACGTACGTAGCAGCAAGGATGGTGCATCGCCTATTTATCGTTCTGGCTCGGGAGCCAAAACGAACACGCCTGCTACCTACTGTACTGGACCTTCGACCAGGCATTCGACCTTTGTCGAATCTACACCAAGCATTGCGCTCGAACAGTTGAGCGGCCAGCAATTTCCGTACACAGATATAGATTCATTCTTCGTACCTGGTCCAACCTCACAACCCTTCGCGGGTTGGTTAGAAGTCCGTCTTGTTTGGGTTGACGGAATTGGATAAAGAAAAGAGCTTTACAAGCGGCATTGCCGGAACAACGGTCAACAAAGACCGTCAAACCATAGAGCACTGCTCCTCCCTTTCTCCGTCTTTAAAGCTTGTTGTATGGTGGCTGGAAAGAAAGACGACCTCACTTTCTCGTAGATGGTGTCAGTGAGAGCGACTTTAGTCTCCCCCGTTGACCTTCTTTTTTAGATAGAACCTTCAATGAGTGGAAACAAGAAACCAACCTAAAAAAGGTGCTTGTTGAGGTTGGTCGGCTTTAGAGCCCGACGCCCCATCGTATGGGTTGGGTGCGTCGAGCGCATCTTTCTCATCTCGATCGACGGCTTTCCGATTGTTTGATTGCATGGGCGCGTTAGCACTCCTGCAAGAGCCTAGCTAATGCGCGCCCTTACGTTTTCTTCGTTTGCTCTGCAGTACGAGCCTCATACAGAGCCGCGCCCTTTTAATATTAATAGTTTGAGAAGAAGGCCAGACCCAACCCTGCCCTTTTTTCCGCATCAATCCTTCTTTCTTTTATTACGACATCTTTTTTTGGGTGTATAGCTCAGTTGGCAGAGCATTGGGCTTTTAACCTAATGGTCGCAGGTTCAAGTCCTGCTATACCCAAACCTACCTTACGCAAACCTCTTTTTAGTAAGAATGCGTAGTAGCGTTCAAATCTCACTCTTTGGCCTTTAGACTCGCTTCAGCGACTTCGCCCTTTAAGGCCGACGGGTAAGGAGTAGTCAAAGAGTGGCTCGGGAACAGCTTTTGACTAGTAGGGGCTAATCACAGGTTGAGAGTCCAATCTCAGAGATAGAGCTTAGTCTCTCTATAGTCGGTAGTCAACTAGTCGAAGGCGTAGGTGTTGACTTGATCCAATAGAGTCAGAACACCTTTCTATCTCAAAGGAATGGTGCTCGATGAAAGGATCCAGATTCCACACGTTGCAGTGGGCTGGGGAGAGAGCTGCTCTGCGAAACTGGGCGTTCCGTGTTTTTATGGAGGAACCATACTCGAAAGAGAATAGAAAGAGCCTTCAAAAAAAGCGAGTGAGTGATGGGCAACCTTTTTCTATATGTTGCTTGTGAGCCGCCAAGTACCAGTCTCGCAACAGTACTGGCCCAAAAAAAGGATCCTTCACTTGCTGATCGTTTGCGAGTCGAACTCGCTCTCTTGTACCCGCAGGGAGCGGAGCAACCGACGGTGCATAAACTCATATAGAAACAAGCGTAGCGAAGCACATAGAGTGGCCCTGCCCGCCAGCGCGCGGATAGATAGGGCGGGCGAAGGGGATGGATGTCTGAGCGGTTGAAAGAGTCGGTCTTGAAAACCGAAGTATTGATAGGAATACCGGGGGTTCGAATCCCTCTCCATCCGCGAGGTCATAAGTTCTCTCTTGCCTTATCTATAGATAATAATGAATCGGATCGACTCGACTGATATGATAGATGGAATGTACGTTTGTCTTATGATTGAGTTAGGACCTTGTCTCCCTTTCGTTATCTTCCGCTCATATTGTATAAGGTATAGGTGGGAAAGGGCGGGTGGATTACCTTTGTACGCTAAGTCGAAGATCTCGGTGGTCGTGTGAGTGGTTGATAAACAGCGATTGCTGTTTTCTTTAGGAAGTCCCAACGCTGTGAGGCTTAAGAGACAAAGAAAACGGCGGATACTTTTCTGGGTGGAAGGTTTAGACCCTAATGAATCGACTATCAAGGGTTAGCTACATCAGCACTCAAATTCCTTCCCCTGAACAACGTATGAGACAAAAAGCAATCTCACATCAGGAATTTCTTCTACGGTACCCTTCTGTGATCACTAAACGTTCTGGACAAAAGGATAGCTGCTACACTATCCGTACAATACCCGGTGTCAGACATTCACAGAAAAGGAGAAGTCCCTTTACCAAGAGCTGCTTTTAGGGTTGAGATAGACTAGCTCTTTCTTTTATACGCTTTTTTTACCATATCTATTGAGAACAGCTCTTTGTCTTCTTACGACTGAGAGCTACCCTACTAAATTTAGCTGATGGGGAACTATCGAGCCGACCACTGTAGACTGTGCTTAGTTGTTGAAGGAGTAGGGGTAGATTGTCTTTCCCTCGCTATCTTAGGAGTCTCTGCTCTGCAGTCTAGATGAGTCACTGCCCTGCCTATTAGGACACCTAGGACACCGGCCCTATCAACTCTCTCTCTCGGTGACGCCTATTGTCGATCAAGGATTATCCTATATAATGTGTTCAAGCAATTCCTGTAGAAAGAAAAGCTGAATTCCATCCATCCTCTCCTGCTTATTCATTATGAATTAAGGCGAGTTACTTCATACCTTTGACTACTCCTGAGAGATATAGTGGAAAGATTTTGTTATGGTGGCGAGTGGGGAATGAAAAGACCAATGCAGCAGAGAACGACCGCATGAATCTACATCCACTTATTAAGACAGACGACCGAGAAAGAAAGGTTCTACGTTTGAACATTGGTTGATCAACGCGTGCTAGCCGCCGCTGCTTCATTTCGTATAGTGAGTTGGCTTTCTCTGTTTTCTCTGTTAGGGGTCTATTTTCTCTGACTTGACTCAGCTTGACCTACTTGACTCAGCGGTTAGAGTATCGCTTTCATACGGCGAGAGTCATTGGTTCAAATCCAATAGTAGGTAAAACTGACCGAAACCCCTGCTTTTGCCAGCACCTATCCTATCAAAAAAAGCAGCACGTACTCGTTAGCTACTCCTGAAAGGAGGGTCAAAGCATCGGTTGCTTCCCCTTGTGGCCTTCTTCGACTGCCTTGACACCAACATATCAAGGAATCCCACCTCTTCCACAAGTAGGTGGAGACCAGGAGGGTCGGAAACCCCAACGGGAAACTTTTCCCTTCAATAACGAAAAAGGACACACGATTTCTTTCGCGAAGCGCTCTCTCAGACGTTTCCACTCCTGCCCCCGCAAGCAAAGAGTTTCAAGATAGCAGGGACCAAGTGAAAGTGAACAGCTCCAAGCAAATCTTCTAGAGAACCTTCCCTTTTCTTCTTTGACTTAACTCTTGTTAAGGGAGAGCTCTTAGAAATGTCATTTCATTGATTCATTGATGGGCTGAATGAAGTGGCTACTCCTAATGGAACGATCTTCAATCTTCACTTCAATGGGGGCGGATCAGAAGTTCCAAATTGTTTGGATGTTGCTGGGCAGCAGTCGTTCAAACAGCTCTGATTGGTAATGTTGGCGATGCCAAGCATGCTCAGGACGGATCTAGCGCTAAGAAAGTATGAAGGAGGTTTCCAGCGATCTTGGGACAGCCGGTTATGGTGGGTGGCGTCCCCCGCATTGAGATCCCTGAAGAGGTCTACGAACGCGGTCTGCGCGGTGTGTGTAAGTTCAATTTGCTTGCCAAGCTCATAACTCATAATGGGGGCGGGTTTGAGAGGTTGACGGTGGAGGAGTTGCGCGCCAAGTCTTCGAGTAAATAGCACACTAAGGGGCGGGAAATAGGTTCTAGGGGACCTATCTATCCAAGTTCTGGTTCTAGCTTTTCTAATCGGAAGAACTAGATCTTCCTTTCGATCAAAGAGGTGCTGTAGATGTAACACCAACAAAATCTCATTTGAAAATCCTAGCAAAAAAGCAATAAATCAACAGGCATACCAATAGACATACTAGACATACCTTGAATCTAGCTTAGCAATCCTTACTTTGATTCTCTTATTCATCATTCGAGTGAAGACGTTAGCAAGAAGTCTATACCATAAAAAGAGCACTTGCTTTCTAGTTTAATGGTATAGATGGCACACCAAAATGAAGAAAAGATCAGTCTACAACTCTACAATTTGGAAGAGGAGCTGCTCTTTCAATTCCC
>NW_026137481.1:32500-39814 GCF_009805555.1 Andrographis paniculata | reverse complement strand
CCGCTCACTGAAGGGTCCCATCATTCTTAGGGCAGGATAGAGTAATCTTTCTTGCTCCATCTTAGGTGCTATTGCTTCTAGTTAAAGATACGAGCTAGTCTTTCGCTGAGTAGACATCGGAAAGAGAAAAATGTTTCTAATTTCTCGCGTCTTATCCACTCCATTACTTTGACTTAATCCATTCGAGTTGGAATAAACTTTCAATTGGTTGGACAAGAAGAAAGCGTACGTCAGTCGCGTACCAACATGGAAGTCTTTTTATTCTCTTGCTAGCTCTCGGGTTCTAGCGAATCTTCCTGCAACGCCCTAAATCATTAGGCTTTTCCAGTAAGCCTTGTTGGATGACTCAGAGCTCTTGTGCTCCCTCTTTTCAATATCCCTTTGCTGTCTTCGTAACCGCAGTGAGAGTAGGAGCTCAAGCTGTTGCCGCAGCAAGACTAGCCGCTGTTGAGTAAATAGCAGCTCTTACCCTATCTGCGCTTGATGGTGAATAAGCCTTGCTATAGAATCAGCTGCTGTTGAGGAAGCATCCAATTTGCCAGTGGTATCGTATAATCAGAGAGAGGGTAGCTAGGAAGTTAATGAGTGAACATCTTTCCTAACAAGGGATACAAATTCCTAGAAAGATTAGGAAGCATGGACGGCTTCCCGGTGGAAGCAGAGAATCCGGCGCTTTCAGAGTTCGATTTATTTCCAGTCTGTAATAAGAAGAACTGAAGTTCCAAAGCATAAGCCCAATCCCTTCGAAGAGACACGAATCCCATACCTTTCTGACCAAGGGGAAAGATGTTGAAGGGTTAGTCTGAGCTGGGGTAGGAGGAACTCATATTGTGCACTGTGCCGCAGCATCAACTGGTACAAGGTTCGAAGAGCCCGAGCGTATCAAATAATTGAGCCTTACGAGTACTTGGGAGTTATGGACAGACAAAATATCCCCGTCAAACCTGTCCCTTATTAATAAAGGGATGGTACTTACTTGAATCATTTGGGGAGCACAGGGACGCGAGAACTAATGACCGAACCCACAGGTCTGTAAATAACATGTGCTTCCACAGAACACCCTTTAACTAACTGGTTTTGACTTGTCGTCTACTTTCACGAAATAAGGAGAAGGTATAAGGCTAGCCAAAAGAAGAGGCGGATGTCAGGTCAGCCAAAGCCAAATACAAAGGAAAGGAGGATTGATTCCCCATAACGAATAGGGGGCCCAGCCCACTACAGGACTTAGAAAAAGCGTCCCCCTGCCTCTCGGCTTCCCCCACTTCTTTGGCGGGGTAGAGTTGAGGTTTTAGATGAAGCTGATTAGTAGACGGATTTCCATGCTTTTTCGGAATGGACTGCTGCTGGCGAGGGGTTAGCACATATTCCATAGATCGGTCTTAGAAAGACCGGGAAGACCTTAGAGTTGATTCTTCCTCGGAGCTGTTGTTCCTTTATCGGTTAAACTCAATCAAGCCAGGAGCCCCAGCCCGTTTTCTGTCAAGGGCTTGAAAGCGGAGAAGTTTTCTAGTAGGGACATATGGAAAGGGCCTAACTGCTCTTTTAGCAGTTTTAGTGAACTTGTGTCCATCTGCTTTTATGATTGCTTTCCAACTCTGGACTTTCCCTTACGTCAAGGAGTGAGAGAACTCTCATCGGTAGTGAGAGAGCTATGGGTATGGTTCACGAACGGTTATAGCACCTGCCTCTTCAATCAAATCTCAACGATTCGGTAGTTGAGGTCGATAGTATAACATCCTTACAGCTAGGAAATCGAGGAGGGACAGTGACCCACTAGCTCAAGCTCTTATTCCGCGAATGCCGGGAGAGCATATAATCAGTGTTAAAGAATGTCTACTTCTCTTTCTGTAAAAAGAAAGAACATTGGCCTAACATTTCCTAGAGGAAAAGGGCTAGCGAGTTGCTTTGAAATGGTGGGCATTCCTTAGGATTCTTTACTGACTCGTCTTCGGGCGAGAAAGGGCCATCGCTACATCTTACGCTGGAAATACAAAGTACGTATCGAATCTTTTGTCTGTCGCATGATACCGGGGAGGCCTTTGACTGACATGATCGGGGTAGTCCCATTGAAGGGAAGCACCATACCTTATCCGCTCGTTATTGTCGAAATCTGTAATTTGACGCGCAGGAGAGAAGGGCGAATGCGTAAGGGCTGATACAACAAAGAAAAGCTCCGCCTGGTGTTCTAACATCATAATCCGTTCTTCGATAACAAGCGGATCTTTCATGAGATCTAATCCTCCCCGACTCAACGAGTAGCAATGGCTAGCTCAGACAAAAAAAAGATTCTTTCGCTTGGCGCGAAGACCACTTCTAAGTGAGAATTGCGTTAGGATACTACCAAGGTGATGAAGTGACAAACCAATACGATCTTTCCTTCTTCGTTTTCCAACTCAGGTAACTCTGCTATTGCTCTCAGTGGATGCCATTACTTGACTCAATCTATCCGGGTGATCGAAGGCGTATCGCGATCGACGCTTATTATACGTTGCTTCGACAGCTGTGTACATCCCCAGCCAATAAGAGGAGTGGGATAACGGCTTTCTCAATCATCAGCGCTAACTACTCCAGCCCCTCCCCTCGAAGAACAAGCTCATCCGCACCTTCATTCAACAGAAAGCACAAGCAGCCCGCCCTGAACAAATAGGAAAGAAAAGCTCTCTGTCGTAGCTTAGCATTCCTCTTTCTCTTGGTTTGTTGGTACTGACCCATCGATTAGTACACGCGATAAGGGATAAGGTTAGCTCAGTTCTCGCCTGGTTGTAAGAGACCTTCAAAAGGAAGAATTCTATCCTACCACGCCACGGTGTGGGAGTCAAAGTGTGGGTTAGATTCCATTCCCTGGCTTACCCATAGAATACTACGATGATGCTTTCTTGAAAAAGTGAAAAAGGCGGGTAATCTCATAGGTAAAGGTCAAACCATCTGTATTGACAAAACCACATCGCTAGTTTTTCCTTCTACGGTCTGTGATGGAAGCAAGAACGGAGCCTTCCTTAGACTTAACTCCACCCGTTGTTACGGATTAGGCTTCAGATTGATAGAAAATCATACGATCTCGGGCTCGCTCACAGATGGACCCATCATTTGAAGCGCACTCACAGGGCCTATTTCACCCGCAGACTCACAGCTTAGGGCTCCTGCTCGGTTGTCCACGAATCAAATTGATCATCGAAACTAGGTCTTAACGAGCCTTTTCATCAGGAAAGGGAGATGGAAAGGAAAAAGGCATAATCAATAGTTAAAGAACCGGGAAAAGGTAATAAAGTCATCAGTGCCACAGCTTGGGCATTTGCAAACAAACCGATTCTACTCGAAGATTTTCAGTCTCACTACCCTCACTTGTTTTGTCATTCACTATCTTTCGATTCCTTCCCCGAGTGGGGTTTTTGTACCAAGTGCCCCAAGAAGTGAGTAGAGAATGGTTACCTGCTATGGGGGCTAGGATTGTAGATTGGGAAACTTCACTGAATTCCTCGGCTAACCCTTGAATTCCCACCTCTTCTGAGTCCTTGAGGAATTCGAATTTAAACAATCATTTCCATAAAAAAGGGAGTTGGCATGGAAGGTCGCAAGAGAAAAGCAATTCTTCTTTTTCGCCCATTTAGTCTTCCCCTCTCTTCTATGCTTTTCTTCTCTTAAGATATTTCTACAACGAGGGAATAGGGAAAGCAGCTGCTATTTCGCTAGATATCAGAAAGAGGGAAAGAGAGGTAGCAACATTTCAGTCACCGGGGAGGAAGAAGAGATGCCGGGAGTTGAACCCAGGAGGAAGGGGAAGAAAGATAGAACAAAAAAGAAAAGGAAGGGGATATCCCGAAAGAGGAGAATCGCCTGCTAGTGCTAGATGCGCTGCTAAGGAAAGCAGATCGTTAGATTCTTTTACTACCGCAACATCGAACATCTAATAGGAGCTTTGAAGCTAACTCAACTAATAGGGATACCGGGAATAAGTACAGATAGTTTGAAGCTTTCCGGTAGCGAGAGGAAAAGGAAAGCCATTCAGCCGTCACGTCAGCCGAGAAGCAGGTTCAAACTCAAGCTTGCCATTCTACATTCTAATTCGAATTGTGGCTTGGACGGGGTCGTCCTTTCAATCCTTATTTGAGGGGTCTTTCCTTATGTTGATAGGAAGCCAAGGGCAGCGCCTCTATTGTTGCAACCCGGCAGGAAAGATTTCTTAGAATGGTCCACTATGGGTGTTGGACTGGCTACGGTACTGTCGATGGGACTACTGTACTCTACAGAACCCTGATGTAAACATCAAAGAGTTTTCAATGCACATTTTATTGTAAATAAGTAAATCGGAAATGGAAAATCACTCGGCCTACTACGGAAAATTTCCTCATTTCGCACACTTGATGATGGTTGGGTAAATGGATCTTTGGCTACGGTTCATTCTAAACGGGTTGGAACCCTCTGGTATGGTCGAAAAGAAGACGTGCTCTTGATCACAAGGCTTTTTCTGCACACTCAGCTGGGGCACTCCGGACCTATACTCCTCTCTACTCATAGACATGATAAACAAGAGTTTTCGCCTTGCATAGCATACCCCCGTTGGGTGAACTCAAACTCTCCGGTCTGTTGAAAAAGGATTCTTTTTCTCCTGAAAGTGGATTGGCTGACTCAGAGATCTCATGGGCCGGGTTCTTGATAGTTCCTGGTTCTTCTTTTGCCTCATTAGGTTTGGTATATGAAGGAAGAAAGTGGTCAAAAATCCCTCAATTCCATAGTCAACGAAGATCTTACTTTCATCTTAAGTAATATAGAAACTAGCGGGAACCTTAGACTCCTCAGCTTTCAGGCTTAGCCCAGTTCATTCATCTTAGACGGACCTATCGTGCTCAATTTTATCGACCCTGCCCTAATCACCTATGGAAAGCAAAAAATAAGGAGCATTTACTACCAAGAATAATGCAGGGAAATCCACTATGAAGGAGCACACCGCTATCCGCTCTAAGTGTAAACTTGAATCTTATAGAAAGTCGTTCACTCTCAAGCCAACAAGCAGCCAATTTCAACAACCAAGAAAAGCTCTTCCTTTTGTTGTATGATTTATTGCCAAGTCTCTCTTCATCTTCATTTTTTGGGGGTGGGGGGAGCAAGAGTTGTCACGATATAAAAGCCAAAAATGCTACAATTTTTACACTCACACATGCTCGAACTCGGCCTAGGTCTTTTCGTTTCATCACTAGCACTTTTTTCTGCGGCTGGAGGAAACAGTATGCATGAAGTCACTATAACTATAGGGCGCCTCAAGCAGAAAACCAGAAAGAAAATCGAAATACTGGTAAATGAATATTTAGAAACCGGGGGGGATGTACAGATCCCGGCCCCCTTGCATTCGAGAAGTAAGGAAATGAGACGACTCTTTCTTGAACTATATCATAAACAGATCTTCTCCTCTACACCAATCACGAGTTTTTCTCTATTCCTCTCGTATATCGTCGTAACGCCCTTAATGCTAGGTTTTGAAAAAGACTTTTCATGTCATTCCCGTTTAGGTCCGATTCGGATCCCTCCGTTGTTTCCTTTTCCTTCCGCACCTTTTCCTCGAAATGAGAAAGAAGATGGTACACTTGAATTGTATTATTTAAGTGCTTATTGCTTTCAAAAAATCCTACTTCCACAATTGGTGGGTCACCGGGTTATTCAAATAAGTCGTGTTTTCCGTGGTTTTCCCATGTTACAACTTCCGTACCAATTCGGTCGATCCGGAATGGATCGGTTAAACATTCCATTAGGGAGCCTGGTCTTTACTCTTCTGTGTGGTATTCATTCTCGTTCGGCTCTTGGAATCACATCCAGCAGTGGTTGGAACAGCTCGAAAAATCCAACCATTTCACCTACTTCATTGCCCCCAACCCTTTCTCGTACCTCTATTGAAAGAGAATGGTTTCATGTTCTTTCATCGATTGGTTATTCCTCTCCGTTCGTATCTCTTTTTCCTATTTCGGTCTCAATTAGTTCACAAGATTGAATGGCCAATTCTCCCCTTGAACTTTGAAATAGATGCCCTCGATTCGATTGTTTTCCAAGAATGTTGAGCCGGGTATGTAAGCCATGTATCTGGGAGGAACTTTTCAAAAAAAAAGAAGGGCTTTCGGTTTTTTTCACCCTGTTTTGGTCTTGCAGCTATTTTCGAATATCAAATAGTTAGAATCATCTTTTAGAAGAAAGAAACTATATATGTCCAATCTTTAGTGATGGTGGGACCAACCAAGATGTATGTCGTCCAACCCGACCCATATCCTAATATGCTCTATTCTTCCCGACCTAGTTTCAAAACTAGCGACCATCTGCTCTGTCTAAAAGAAGGTGAGAGCTGCGTATGGCCTGGATGACCCGACGATACGGAATACTTTCTCTTGTGCCTAGATCTCTGATAGCACGGGATCTTAAACAATGTTGTAATTCCCCTCTATTTAGAACTCCAATTTAGGTGATTTTTGCCTGATGCCTGATAACCTGAGGTAAGAGTGGCAAGAGTTGACTTCCTATTTCCTATAAAGGGTAACAACCAGGGATGTGACGTTTTTTAAATCCTCGATTCGCGTCAATCTGTACATGCTGGCCGGGCTAAATATGCAAGCATTTTAGGACTAAAACCTCCATTTAGGGACCGAAGGCTGTGAAGCATGCTGGGAATGAGGTAAGGACCTCTTCTCTCTGACGTAGCCAAACAAAGTGAGAACCATTCGACCGAGGTCGAGATCGTCGCCGGTTTATAGCACAGGTGCTGCAGTGAAAGATTCCGACGTAGCGTCATACCTTGAAGAAAGAGCAAAAAGACTCACTTTGGGTCCATGGCTCCAGTCAAAATGGCCCTTCCCTCCCTTTGAAGAAAGCCCTGATCGTAGACCGCCCTTTGCCATTCTTTTTCCAATGAGGAGTCCGACCGATGAACCTTGGGAATAACCCTGTAACTCACACTCATATTTAGGTTCCGCCTCTAGAAGGAGATCCTTCTTAACAGCCCGAGACAATCCAAGCCAGCCAGCCTTGTCGATCCTTGTCTGATACAGCAGCTGGATCCCCGCCTTTCCAATCTGCTGATTTAGCCGAATAAGGCTCTTCAAAAGAACAACCTGGGTTCCGAGCGGAACAGGCTTTCATTCATTCATAAAGTGGCTCCTTTCGAGCGACAGGTAAAGAGGCGGTGGTCTCTTCCAAAGTCTTGCTCATTCTCGATTCTACTGCCTAGACTGAGCTGTCTCAATAGATGAAAGGTGGAGGTAGGGTTGGCCATGGGAAAGGCGAGGCGGGATAGTCCGAAGCAAGGACTTGCAAATCCACTCCACCGCTTTCAGTAGC
>NW_026137481.1:20000-27500 GCF_009805555.1 Andrographis paniculata | reverse complement strand
TCAAAAGATGGAAGCCGAAAAGGGAGAGTTGATGTTTTTACGCTTTTGATTTTTAGCCGCTCACTGAAGGGTCCCATCATTCCTTAGGGCAGGATAGAGTAATCTTTCTTGCTCCATCTTAGGTGCTATTGCTTCTAGTTAAAGATACGAGCTAGTCTTTCGCTGAGTAGACATCGGAAAGAGAGAAAGATGTTTCTAATTTCTCGCGTCTTATCCACTCCATTACTTTGACTTAATCCATTCGAGTTGGAATAAACTTTCAATTGGTTGGACAAGAAGAAAGCGTACGTCAGTCGCGTACCAACATGGAAGTCTTTTTATTCTCTTGCTAGCTCTCGGGTTCTAGCGAATCTTCCTGCAACGCCCTAAATCATTAGGCTTTTCCAGTAAGCCTTGTTGGATGACTCAGAGCTCTTGTGCTCCCTCTTTTCAATATCCCTTTGCTGTCTTCGTAACCGCAGTGAGAGTAGGAGCTCAAGCTGTTGCCGCAGCAAGACTAGCCGCTGTTGAGTAAATAGCAGCTCTTACCCTATCTGCGCTTGATGGTGAATAAGCCTTGCTATAGAATCAGCTGCTGTTGAGGAAGCATCCAATTTGCCAGTGGTATCGTATAATCAGAGAGAGGGTAGCTAGGAAGTTAATGAGTGAACATCTTTCCTAACAAGGGATACAACAATGCTTACAACCCAACTAGGTAAGGGAGAGGAAAGACCTTGTGGATAGACGTCCTACCATCACAAGCCCATGGATCGGATTGGTACTTTGATAGGGTTCCCGGTTAGGAAGGGGTTAACGCTTCAGAAGTCGAAAGGGGCCCCATTAACAACATAAAAGAGAGACGAGACGAGGAACGGGCTCAGGGCCTACTAGTATTATTATTATTTATTATTTAATAAGACATGGAGCTTGGGGCGCTCGTTAGCGATTTGACTTTGACCAGCATCGAGTGAACATTTTCCCAACGGAAGGGGCGAAGTAGCTCCGCAGTCAATCAAGTGTTGTAAGTAGGCTCGCCCAAAGGAAGTTCCGTAGTGAGTAAAGTAATAACACTCCATTTTTCTAACAAAATTTTCAATAACATAAGTTACCATAAAATAAAGAAATTGAATCCAAGAAGTAAACCGCGGCACGGGGAAAAGAAATGGAAGCGTTAGCTGATGCGCATGGGATTGTATTGGACTTATTTATGAGTAGATAAAACCTCTCGCCTGTGTGAAGCTATATGCTCCTCAATGAATGTCCTGAATAGGATAGGATCTTTAGCACTACCAATACGATCGCTCAGAAAGCTCCACTCAATTGAGAATATCACGGAAGAAGAAGATTTTAAGTCAAGGAAGGGGAAGACAGCACAAAGTAATCCGACCTGGCAGTGAAGGAGAAGAAGTGGGATAGAACAGATGGGTCAGACAAATTCCTAGGATTAGGAAGCACGGCTTAGGTGGAAGCAGAGAATCCGGCGCTTTCAGAGTTCTATTTCCAGTCTGTAATAAGAAGAGACTGAAGCCAAAGCAGCCAATCCCTTCGAAGAGACACGAATCCCATACCTTTCTGACCAAGGGGAAAGATGTTGAAGGGTTAGTCTGAGCTGGGGTAGGAGGAAACTCATATTGTGCACTGTGCCGCAGCATCAACTGGTACAAGGTTCGAAGAGCCCGAGCGTATCAAATAATTGAGCCTTACGAGTACTTGGGAGTTATGGACAGACAAAATATCCCCGTCAAACCTGTCCCTTATTAATAAAGGGATGGTACTTACTTGAATCATTTGGGGAGCACAGGGACGCGAGAACTAATGACCGAACCCACAGGTCTGTAAATAACATGTGCTTCCACAGAACACCCTTTAACTAACTGGTTTTGACTTGTCGTCTACTTTCACGAAATAAGGAGAAGGTATAAGGCTAGCCAAAAGAAGAGGCGGATGTCAGGTCAGCCAAAGCCAAATACAAAGGAAAGGAGGATTGATTCCCCATAACGAATAGGGGGCCCAGCCCACTACAGGACTTAGAAAAAGCGTCCCCCTGCCTCTCGGCTTCCCCCACTTCTTTGGCGGGGTAGAGTTGAGGTTTTAGATGAAGCTGATTAGTAGACGGATTTCCATGCTTTTTCGGAATGGACTGCTGCTGGCGAGGGGTTAGCACATATTCCATAGATCGGTCTTAGAAAGACCGGGAAGACCTTAGAGTTGATTCTTCCTCGGAGCTGTTGTTCCTTTATCGGTTAAACTCAATCAAGCCAGGAGCCCCAGCCCGTTTTCTGTCAAGGGCTTGAAAGCGGAGAAGTTTTCTAGTAGGGACATATGGAAAGGGCCTAACTGCTCTTTTAGCAGTTTTAGTGAACTTGTGTCCATCTGCTTTTATGATTGCTTTCCAACTCTGGACTTTCCCTTACGTCAAGGAGTGAGAGAACTCTCATCGGTAGTGAGAGAGCTATGGGTATGGTTCACGAACGGTTATAGCACCTGCCTCTTCAATCAAATCTCAACGATTCGGTAGTTGAGGTCGATAGTATAACATCCTTACAGCTAGGAAATCGAGGAGGGACAGTGACCCACTAGCTCAAGCTCTTATTCCGCGAATGCCGGGAGAGCATATAATCAGTGTTAAAGAATGTCTACTTCTCTTTCTGTAAAAAGAAAGAACATTGGCCTAACATTTCCTAGAGGAAAAGGGCTAGCGAGTTGCTTTGAAATGGTGGGCATTCCTTAGGATTCTTTACTGACTCGTCTTCGGGCGAGAAAGGGCCATCGCTACATCTTACGCTGGAAATACAAAGTACGTATCGAATCTTTTGTCTGTCGCATGATACCGGGGAGGCCTTTGACTGACATGATCGGGGTAGTCCCATTGAAGGGAAGCACCATACCTTATCCGCTCGTTATTGTCGAAATCTGTAATTTGACGCGCAGGAGAGAAGGGCGAATGCGTAAGGGCTGATACAACAAAGAAAAGCTCCGCCTGGTGTTCTAACATCATAATCCGTTCTTCGATAACAAGCGGATCTTTCATGAGATCTAATCCTCCCCGACTCAACGAGTAGCAATGGCTAGCTCAGACAAAAAAAAGATTCTTTCGCTTGGCGCGAAGACCACTTCTAAGTGAGAATTGCGTTAGGATACTACCAAGGTGATGAAGTGACAAACCAATACGATCTTTCCTTCTTCGTTTTCCAACTCAGGTAACTCTGCTATTGCTCTCAGTGGATGCCATTACTTGACTCAATCTATCCGGGTGATCGAAGGCGTATCGCGATCGACGCTTATTATACGTTGCTTCGACAGCTGTGTACATCCCCAGCCAATAAGAGGAGTGGGATAACGGCTTTCTCAATCATCAGCGCTAACTACTCCAGCCCCTCCCCTCGAAGAACAAGCTCATCCGCACCTTCATTCAACAGAAAGCACAAGCAGCCCGCCCTGAACAAATAGGAAAGAAAAGCTCTCTGTCGTAGCTTAGCATTCCTCTTTCTCTTGGTTTGTTGGTACTGACCCATCGATTAGTACACGCGATAAGGGATAAGGTTAGCTCAGTTCTCGCCTGGTTGTAAGAGACCTTCAAAAGGAAGAATTCTATCCTACCACGCCACGGTGTGGGAGTCAAAGTGTGGGTTAGATTCCATTCCCTGGCTTACCCATAGAATACTACGATGATGCTTTCTTGAAAAAGTGAAAAAGGCGGGTAATCTCATAGGTAAAGGTCAAACCATCTGTATTGACAAAACCACATCGCTAGTTTTTCCTTCTACGGTCTGTGATGGAAGCAAGAACGGAGCCTTCCTTAGACTTAACTCCACCCGTTGTTACGGATTAGGCTTCAGATTGATAGAAAATCATACGATCTCGGGCTCGCTCACAGATGGACCCATCATTTGAAGCGCACTCACAGGGCCTATTTCACCCGCAGACTCACAGCTTAGGGCTCCTGCTCGGTTGTCCACGAATCAAATTGATCATCGAAACTAGGTCTTAACGAGCCTTTTCATCAGGAAAGGGAGATGGAAAGGAAAAAGGCATAATCAATAGTTAAAGAACCGGGAAAAGGTAATAAAGTCATCAGTGCCACAGCTTGGGCATTTGCAAACAAACCGATTCTACTCGAAGATTTTCAGTCTCACTACCCTCACTTGTTTTGTCATTCACTATCTTTCGATTCCTTCCCCGAGTGGGGTTTTTGTACCAAGTGCCCCAAGAAGTGAGTAGAGAATGGTTACCTGCTATGGGGGCTAGGATTGTAGATTGGGAAACTTCACTGAATTCCTCGGCTAACCCTTGAATTCCCACCTCTTCTGAGTCCTTGAGGAATTCGAATTTAAACAATCATTTCCATAAAAAAGGGAGTTGGCATGGAAGGTCGCAAGAGAAAAGCAATTCTTCTTTTTCGCCCATTTAGTCTTCCCCTCTCTTCTATGCTTTTCTTCTCTTAAGATATTTCTACAACGAGGGAATAGGGAAAGCAGCTGCTATTTCGCTAGATATCAGAAAGAGGGAAAGAGAGGTAGCAACATTTCAGTCACCGGGGAGGAAGAAGAGATGCCGGGAGTTGAACCCAGGAGGAAGGGGAAGAAAGATAGAACAAAAAAGAAAAGGAAGGGGATATCCCGAAAGAGGAGAATCGCCTGCTAGTGCTAGATGCGCTGCTAAGGAAAGCAGATCGTTAGATTCTTTTACTACCGCAACATCGAACATCTAATAGGAGCTTTGAAGCTAACTCAACTAATAGGGATACCGGGAATAAGTACAGATAGTTTGAAGCTTTCCGGTAGCGAGAGGAAAAGGAAAGCCATTCAGCCGTCACGTCAGCCGAGAAGCAGGTTCAAACTCAAGCTTGCCATTCTACATTCTAATTCGAATTGTGGCTTGGACGGGGTCGTCCTTTCAATCCTTATTTGAGGGGTCTTTCCTTATGTTGATAGGAAGCCAAGGGCAGCGCCTCTATTGTTGCAACCCGGCAGGAAAGATTTCTTAGAATGGTCCACTATGGGTGTTGGACTGGCTACGGTACTGTCGATGGGACTACTGTACTCTACAGAACCCTGATGTAAACATCAAAGAGTTTTCAATGCACATTTTATTGTAAATAAGTAAATCGGAAATGGAAAATCACTCGGCCTACTACGGAAAATTTCCTCATTTCGCACACTTGATGATGGTTGGGTAAATGGATCTTTGGCTACGGTTCATTCTAAACGGGTTGGAACCCTCTGGTATGGTCGAAAAGAAGACGTGCTCTTGATCACAAGGCTTTTTCTGCACACTCAGCTGGGGCACTCCGGACCTATACTCCTCTCTACTCATAGACATGATAAACAAGAGTTTTCGCCTTGCATAGCATACCCCCGTTGGGTGAACTCAAACTCTCCGGTCTGTTGAAAAAGGATTCTTTTTCTCCTGAAAGTGGATTGGCTGACTCAGAGATCTCATGGGCCGGGTTCTTGATAGTTCCTGGTTCTTCTTTTGCCTCATTAGGTTTGGTATATGAAGGAAGAAAGTGGTCAAAAATCCCTCAATTCCATAGTCAACGAAGATCTTACTTTCATCTTAAGTAATATAGAAACTAGCGGGAACCTTAGACTCCTCAGCTTTCAGGCTTAGCCCAGTTCATTCATCTTAGACGGACCTATCGTGCTCAATTTTATCGACCCTGCCCTAATCACCTATGGAAAGCAAAAAATAAGGAGCATTTACTACCAAGAATAATGCAGGGAAATCCACTATGAAGGAGCACACCGCTATCCGCTCTAAGTGTAAACTTGAATCTTATAGAAAGTCGTTCACTCTCAAGCCAACAAGCAGCCAATTTCAACAACCAAGAAAAGCTCTTCCTTTTGTTGTATGATTTATTGCCAAGTCTCTCTTCATCTTCATTTTTTGGGGGTGGGGGGAGCAAGAGTTGTCACGATATAAAAGCCAAAAATGCTACAATTTTTACACTCACACATGCTCGAACTCGGCCTAGGTCTTTTCGTTTCATCACTAGCACTTTTTTCTGCGGCTGGAGGAAACAGTATGCATGAAGTCACTATAACTATAGGGCGCCTCAAGCAGAAAACCAGAAAGAAAATCGAAATACTGGTAAATGAATATTTAGAAACCGGGGGGGATGTACAGATCCCGGCCCCCTTGCATTCGAGAAGTAAGGAAATGAGACGACTCTTTCTTGAACTATATCATAAACAGATCTTCTCCTCTACACCAATCACGAGTTTTTCTCTATTCCTCTCGTATATCGTCGTAACGCCCTTAATGCTAGGTTTTGAAAAAGACTTTTCATGTCATTCCCGTTTAGGTCCGATTCGGATCCCTCCGTTGTTTCCTTTTCCTTCCGCACCTTTTCCTCGAAATGAGAAAGAAGATGGTACACTTGAATTGTATTATTTAAGTGCTTATTGCTTTCAAAAAATCCTACTTCCACAATTGGTGGGTCACCGGGTTATTCAAATAAGTCGTGTTTTCCGTGGTTTTCCCATGTTACAACTTCCGTACCAATTCGGTCGATCCGGAATGGATCGGTTAAACATTCCATTAGGGAGCCTGGTCTTTACTCTTCTGTGTGGTATTCATTCTCGTTCGGCTCTTGGAATCACATCCAGCAGTGGTTGGAACAGCTCGAAAAATCCAACCATTTCACCTACTTCATTGCCCCCAACCCTTTCTCGTACCTCTATTGAAAGAGAATGGTTTCATGTTCTTTCATCGATTGGTTATTCCTCTCCGTTCGTATCTCTTTTTCCTATTTCGGTCTCAATTAGTTCACAAGATTGAATGGCCAATTCTCCCCTTGAACTTTGAAATAGATGCCCTCGATTCGATTGTTTTCCAAGAATGTTGAGCCGGGTATGTAAGCCATGTATCTGGGAGGAACTTTTCAAAAAAAAAGAAGGGCTTTCGGTTTTTTTCACCCTGTTTTGGTCTTGCAGCTATTTTCGAATATCAAATAGTTAGAATCATCTTTTAGAAGAAAGAAACTATATATGTCCAATCTTTAGTGATGGTGGGACCAACCAAGATGTATGTCGTCCAACCCGACCCATATCCTAATATGCTCTATTCTTCCCGACCTAGTTTCAAAACTAGCGACCATCTGCTCTGTCTAAAAGAAGGTGAGAGCTGCGTATGGCCTGGATGACCCGACGATACGGAATACTTTCTCTTGTGCCTAGATCTCTGATAGCACGGGATCTTAAACAATGTTGTAATTCCCCTCTATTTAGAACTCCAATTTAGGTGATTTTTGCCTGATGCCTGATAACCTGAGGTAAGAGTGGCAAGAGTTGACTTCCTATTTCCTATAAAGGGTAACAACCAGGGATGTGACGTTTTTTAAATCCTCGATTCGCGTCAATCTGTACATGCTGGCCGGGCTAAATATGCAAGCATTTTAGGACTAAAACCTCCATTTAGGGACCGAAGGCTGTGAAGCATGCTGGGAATGAGGTAAGGACCTCTTCTCTCTGACGTAGCCAAACAAAGTGAGAACCATTCGACCGAGGTCGAGATCGT
>NW_026137481.1:7500-15000 GCF_009805555.1 Andrographis paniculata | reverse complement strand
TTGCTATAGATTTTTAGGAATAGAAATCTACTTATAATTACTATAGTAAAGAACTAATTCCCATGTATATTACTAATAAAAACTTAGTATACCTATAGTTCTTCATACAGAATGTTTCTTAACTTAACGTAAGTAAGAAACTAGAAATTGAATTCAAAATCAAATTATTTACCGATTTGGGGTTCCAAACCTGCAGTTGAAGTTCAGTTGTTAGCTTCCCCGGATCTATGTTTAGCTCAATCAGTGGAAGGAAAGGCATCCATGCCAAGCGAAGTACCAAGGTTCTGTATGTGAAAGTAGGAATAAATAGTAAGAAGGTCGCCGCATGAAAAGTTCAATGAATCGGAACTGGAACCAGGGAAGTGCAGACCAGACGCCCCAGAAGTAGAAGGAACGGAAGTTGAACAAGCGCCAGGGGCGAGGGCTTTTTTTTCAGTTTCTTTTTTTTGAGTATCAAATAGTGATGACTAGCACATTCAGAAAACCTTTGACTTGCGAAACTTATCCACTACTGACACGAAGCTAAGGTTGCGTAAGCACAAGAGATTTCATAAGTCAATGCTAGCCTGACCCGCAACTTGTTGGGAGTAGAGGCATCAAAAGATGGAAGCCGAAAAGGGAGAGTTGATGTTTTTACGCTTTTGATTTTTAGCCGCTCACTGAAGGGTCCCATCATTCCTTAGGGCAGGATAGAGTAATCTTTCTTGCTCCATCTTAGGTGCTATTGCTTCTAGTTAAAGATACGAGCTAGTCTTTCGCTGAGTAGACATCGGAAAGAGAGAAAGATGTTTCTAATTTCTCGCGTCTTATCCACTCCATTACTTTGACTTAATCCATTCGAGTTGGAATAAACTTTCAATTGGTTGGACAAGAAGAAAGCGTACGTCAGTCGCGTACCAACATGGAAGTCTTTTTATTCTCTTGCTAGCTCTCGGGTTCTAGCGAATCTTCCTGCAACGCCCTAAATCATTAGGCTTTTCCAGTAAGCCTTGTTGGATGACTCAGAGCTCTTGTGCTCCCTCTTTTCAATATCCCTTTGCTGTCTTCGTAACCGCAGTGAGAGTAGGAGCTCAAGCTGTTGCCGCAGCAAGACTAGCCGCTGTTGAGTAAATAGCAGCTCTTACCCTATCTGCGCTTGATGGTGAATAAGCCTTGCTATAGAATCAGCTGCTGTTGAGGAAGCATCCAATTTGCCAGTGGTATCGTATAATCAGAGAGAGGGTAGCTAGGAAGTTAATGAGTGAACATCTTTCCTAACAAGGGATACAACAATGCTTACAACCCAACTAGGTAAGGGAGAGGAAAGACCTTGTGGATAGACGTCCTACCATCACAAGCCCATGGATCGGATTGGTACTTTGATAGGGTTCCCGGTTAGGAAGGGGTTAACGCTTCAGAAGTCGAAAGGGGCCCCATTAACAACATAAAAGAGAGACGAGACGAGGAACGGGCTCAGGGCCTACTAGTATTATTATTATTTATTATTTAATAAGACATGGAGCTTGGGGCGCTCGTTAGCGATTTGACTTTGACCAGCATCGAGTGAACATTTTCCCAACGGAAGGGGCGAAGTAGCTCCGCAGTCAATCAAGTGTTGTAAGTAGGCTCGCCCAAAGGAAGTTCCGTAGTGAGTAAAGTAATAACACTCCATTTTTCTAACAAAATTTTCAATAACATAAGTTACCATAAAATAAAGAAATTGAATCCAAGAAGTAAACCGCGGCACGGGGAAAAGAAATGGAAGCGTTAGCTGATGCGCATGGGATTGTATTGGACTTATTTATGAGTAGATAAAACCTCTCGCCTGTGTGAAGCTATATGCTCCTCAATGAATGTCCTGAATAGGATAGGATCTTTAGCACTACCAATACGATCGCTCAGAAAGCTCCACTCAATTGAGAATATCACGGAAGAAGAAGATTTTAAGTCAAGGAAGGGGAAGACAGCACAAAGTAATCCGACCTGGCAGTGAAGGAGAAGAAGTGGGATAGAACAGATGGGTCAGACAAATTCCTAGGATTAGGAAGCACGGCTTAGGTGGAAGCAGAGAATCCGGCGCTTTCAGAGTTCTATTTCCAGTCTGTAATAAGAAGAGACTGAAGCCAAAGCAGCCAATCCCTTCGAAGAGACACGAATCCCATACCTTTCTGACCAAGGGGAAAGATGTTGAAGGGTTAGTCTGAGCTGGGGTAGGAGGAAACTCATATTGTGCACTGTGCCGCAGCATCAACTGGTACAAGGTTCGAAGAGCCCGAGCGTATCAAATAATTGAGCCTTACGAGTACTTGGGAGTTATGGACAGACAAAATATCCCCGTCAAACCTGTCCCTTATTAATAAAGGGATGGTACTTACTTGAATCATTTGGGGAGCACAGGGACGCGAGAACTAATGACCGAACCCACAGGTCTGTAAATAACATGTGCTTCCACAGAACACCCTTTAACTAACTGGTTTTGACTTGTCGTCTACTTTCACGAAATAAGGAGAAGGTATAAGGCTAGCCAAAAGAAGAGGCGGATGTCAGGTCAGCCAAAGCCAAATACAAAGGAAAGGAGGATTGATTCCCCATAACGAATAGGGGGCCCAGCCCACTACAGGACTTAGAAAAAGCGTCCCCCTGCCTCTCGGCTTCCCCCACTTCTTTGGCGGGGTAGAGTTGAGGTTTTAGATGAAGCTGATTAGTAGACGGATTTCCATGCTTTTTCGGAATGGACTGCTGCTGGCGAGGGGTTAGCACATATTCCATAGATCGGTCTTAGAAAGACCGGGAAGACCTTAGAGTTGATTCTTCCTCGGAGCTGTTGTTCCTTTATCGGTTAAACTCAATCAAGCCAGGAGCCCCAGCCCGTTTTCTGTCAAGGGCTTGAAAGCGGAGAAGTTTTCTAGTAGGGACATATGGAAAGGGCCTAACTGCTCTTTTAGCAGTTTTAGTGAACTTGTGTCCATCTGCTTTTATGATTGCTTTCCAACTCTGGACTTTCCCTTACGTCAAGGAGTGAGAGAACTCTCATCGGTAGTGAGAGAGCTATGGGTATGGTTCACGAACGGTTATAGCACCTGCCTCTTCAATCAAATCTCAACGATTCGGTAGTTGAGGTCGATAGTATAACATCCTTACAGCTAGGAAATCGAGGAGGGACAGTGACCCACTAGCTCAAGCTCTTATTCCGCGAATGCCGGGAGAGCATATAATCAGTGTTAAAGAATGTCTACTTCTCTTTCTGTAAAAAGAAAGAACATTGGCCTAACATTTCCTAGAGGAAAAGGGCTAGCGAGTTGCTTTGAAATGGTGGGCATTCCTTAGGATTCTTTACTGACTCGTCTTCGGGCGAGAAAGGGCCATCGCTACATCTTACGCTGGAAATACAAAGTACGTATCGAATCTTTTGTCTGTCGCATGATACCGGGGAGGCCTTTGACTGACATGATCGGGGTAGTCCCATTGAAGGGAAGCACCATACCTTATCCGCTCGTTATTGTCGAAATCTGTAATTTGACGCGCAGGAGAGAAGGGCGAATGCGTAAGGGCTGATACAACAAAGAAAAGCTCCGCCTGGTGTTCTAACATCATAATCCGTTCTTCGATAACAAGCGGATCTTTCATGAGATCTAATCCTCCCCGACTCAACGAGTAGCAATGGCTAGCTCAGACAAAAAAAAGATTCTTTCGCTTGGCGCGAAGACCACTTCTAAGTGAGAATTGCGTTAGGATACTACCAAGGTGATGAAGTGACAAACCAATACGATCTTTCCTTCTTCGTTTTCCAACTCAGGTAACTCTGCTATTGCTCTCAGTGGATGCCATTACTTGACTCAATCTATCCGGGTGATCGAAGGCGTATCGCGATCGACGCTTATTATACGTTGCTTCGACAGCTGTGTACATCCCCAGCCAATAAGAGGAGTGGGATAACGGCTTTCTCAATCATCAGCGCTAACTACTCCAGCCCCTCCCCTCGAAGAACAAGCTCATCCGCACCTTCATTCAACAGAAAGCACAAGCAGCCCGCCCTGAACAAATAGGAAAGAAAAGCTCTCTGTCGTAGCTTAGCATTCCTCTTTCTCTTGGTTTGTTGGTACTGACCCATCGATTAGTACACGCGATAAGGGATAAGGTTAGCTCAGTTCTCGCCTGGTTGTAAGAGACCTTCAAAAGGAAGAATTCTATCCTACCACGCCACGGTGTGGGAGTCAAAGTGTGGGTTAGATTCCATTCCCTGGCTTACCCATAGAATACTACGATGATGCTTTCTTGAAAAAGTGAAAAAGGCGGGTAATCTCATAGGTAAAGGTCAAACCATCTGTATTGACAAAACCACATCGCTAGTTTTTCCTTCTACGGTCTGTGATGGAAGCAAGAACGGAGCCTTCCTTAGACTTAACTCCACCCGTTGTTACGGATTAGGCTTCAGATTGATAGAAAATCATACGATCTCGGGCTCGCTCACAGATGGACCCATCATTTGAAGCGCACTCACAGGGCCTATTTCACCCGCAGACTCACAGCTTAGGGCTCCTGCTCGGTTGTCCACGAATCAAATTGATCATCGAAACTAGGTCTTAACGAGCCTTTTCATCAGGAAAGGGAGATGGAAAGGAAAAAGGCATAATCAATAGTTAAAGAACCGGGAAAAGGTAATAAAGTCATCAGTGCCACAGCTTGGGCATTTGCAAACAAACCGATTCTACTCGAAGATTTTCAGTCTCACTACCCTCACTTGTTTTGTCATTCACTATCTTTCGATTCCTTCCCCGAGTGGGGTTTTTGTACCAAGTGCCCCAAGAAGTGAGTAGAGAATGGTTACCTGCTATGGGGGCTAGGATTGTAGATTGGGAAACTTCACTGAATTCCTCGGCTAACCCTTGAATTCCCACCTCTTCTGAGTCCTTGAGGAATTCGAATTTAAACAATCATTTCCATAAAAAAGGGAGTTGGCATGGAAGGTCGCAAGAGAAAAGCAATTCTTCTTTTTCGCCCATTTAGTCTTCCCCTCTCTTCTATGCTTTTCTTCTCTTAAGATATTTCTACAACGAGGGAATAGGGAAAGCAGCTGCTATTTCGCTAGATATCAGAAAGAGGGAAAGAGAGGTAGCAACATTTCAGTCACCGGGGAGGAAGAAGAGATGCCGGGAGTTGAACCCAGGAGGAAGGGGAAGAAAGATAGAACAAAAAAGAAAAGGAAGGGGATATCCCGAAAGAGGAGAATCGCCTGCTAGTGCTAGATGCGCTGCTAAGGAAAGCAGATCGTTAGATTCTTTTACTACCGCAACATCGAACATCTAATAGGAGCTTTGAAGCTAACTCAACTAATAGGGATACCGGGAATAAGTACAGATAGTTTGAAGCTTTCCGGTAGCGAGAGGAAAAGGAAAGCCATTCAGCCGTCACGTCAGCCGAGAAGCAGGTTCAAACTCAAGCTTGCCATTCTACATTCTAATTCGAATTGTGGCTTGGACGGGGTCGTCCTTTCAATCCTTATTTGAGGGGTCTTTCCTTATGTTGATAGGAAGCCAAGGGCAGCGCCTCTATTGTTGCAACCCGGCAGGAAAGATTTCTTAGAATGGTCCACTATGGGTGTTGGACTGGCTACGGTACTGTCGATGGGACTACTGTACTCTACAGAACCCTGATGTAAACATCAAAGAGTTTTCAATGCACATTTTATTGTAAATAAGTAAATCGGAAATGGAAAATCACTCGGCCTACTACGGAAAATTTCCTCATTTCGCACACTTGATGATGGTTGGGTAAATGGATCTTTGGCTACGGTTCATTCTAAACGGGTTGGAACCCTCTGGTATGGTCGAAAAGAAGACGTGCTCTTGATCACAAGGCTTTTTCTGCACACTCAGCTGGGGCACTCCGGACCTATACTCCTCTCTACTCATAGACATGATAAACAAGAGTTTTCGCCTTGCATAGCATACCCCCGTTGGGTGAACTCAAACTCTCCGGTCTGTTGAAAAAGGATTCTTTTTCTCCTGAAAGTGGATTGGCTGACTCAGAGATCTCATGGGCCGGGTTCTTGATAGTTCCTGGTTCTTCTTTTGCCTCATTAGGTTTGGTATATGAAGGAAGAAAGTGGTCAAAAATCCCTCAATTCCATAGTCAACGAAGATCTTACTTTCATCTTAAGTAATATAGAAACTAGCGGGAACCTTAGACTCCTCAGCTTTCAGGCTTAGCCCAGTTCATTCATCTTAGACGGACCTATCGTGCTCAATTTTATCGACCCTGCCCTAATCACCTATGGAAAGCAAAAAATAAGGAGCATTTACTACCAAGAATAATGCAGGGAAATCCACTATGAAGGAGCACACCGCTATCCGCTCTAAGTGTAAACTTGAATCTTATAGAAAGTCGTTCACTCTCAAGCCAACAAGCAGCCAATTTCAACAACCAAGAAAAGCTCTTCCTTTTGTTGTATGATTTATTGCCAAGTCTCTCTTCATCTTCATTTTTTGGGGGTGGGGGGAGCAAGAGTTGTCACGATATAAAAGCCAAAAATGCTACAATTTTTACACTCACACATGCTCGAACTCGGCCTAGGTCTTTTCGTTTCATCACTAGCACTTTTTTCTGCGGCTGGAGGAAACAGTATGCATGAAGTCACTATAACTATAGGGCGCCTCAAGCAGAAAACCAGAAAGAAAATCGAAATACTGGTAAATGAATATTTAGAAACCGGGGGGGATGTACAGATCCCGGCCCCCTTGCATTCGAGAAGTAAGGAAATGAGACGACTCTTTCTTGAACTATATCATAAACAGATCTTCTCCTCTACACCAATCACGAGTTTTTCTCTATTCCTCTCGTATATCGTCGTAACGCCCTTAATGCTAGGTTTTGAAAAAGACTTTTCATGTCATTCCCGTTTAGGTCCGATTCGGATCCCTCCGTTGTTTCCTTTTCCTTCCGCACCTTTTCCTCGAAATGAGAAAGAAGATGGTACACTTGAATTGTATTATTTAAGTGCTTATTGCTTTCAAAAAATCCTACTTCCACAATTGGTGGGTCACCGGGTTATTCAAATAAGTCGTGTTTTCCGTGGTTTTCCCATGTTACAACTTCCGTACCAATTCGGTCGATCCGGAATGGATCGGTTAAACATTCCATTAGGGAGCCTGGTCTTTACTCTTCTGTGTGGTATTCATTCTCGTTCGGCTCTTGGAATCACATCCAGCAGTGGTTGGAACAGCTCGAAAAATCCAACCATTTCACCTACTTCATTGCCCCCAACCCTTTCTCGTACCTCTATTGAAAGAGAATGGTTTCATGTTCTTTCATCGATTGGTTATTCCTCTCCGTTCGTATCTCTTTTTCCTATTTCGGTCTCAATTAGTTCACAAGATTGAATGGCCAATTCTCCCCTTGAACTTTGAAATAGATGCCCTCGATTCGATTGTTTTCCAAGAATGTTGAGCCGGGTATGTAAGCCATGTATCTGGGAGGAACTTTTCAAAAAAAAAGAAGGGCTTTCGGTTTTTTTCACCCTGT
>NW_026137480.1:0-55397 GCF_009805555.1 Andrographis paniculata | reverse complement strand
ACAGGGATATCCAGTACTTGACAGACACGATGTAGTTGAAGTAGTCGTGCTGAATGTTGAATATGACCATTAATACAATTCATTAGTTTAATCATACCAAGTTGATTATGTAGTCGATAACGAGTTGCTTTAGCACCTGATCGCATTTTAATACTTCCATCAAGCATATGTTGGATATATCGTAGTAGTCGTAGATCTTCAAGTCCCATAGTAATTTCAAGAGAAGTATATCCTTGTTTACTAACTTGAATACTTCCATCACCATCGATAATTCCAGCTAGCCACTCACAGAAGGATTTAGGATAAGTTGTTGCGCATGTAGTCTCTGAGGTTCCTACTAGACTGCTTTTATGTCGTTGGTTACCTGCTGATTGTGTCTTAGATACTCCATTTTGACTAGATCGGGGTTTTACTAGAAAACCACTTATGAACATAGTAGGAGTCCCATTAAGCAGACAGTCCCAGCATACAGCGCAATGCGTATTCAGATTTGAATCTGAAAAGGGCCATTTCAAACCCCATCACTCCAGCAATGGCACCGAAGATGAAATATAGAGTCCCTATATCTTGTGGTTAGTGGAGAACAGCCATCGGACCGGATTTGTCATAAAATGGAGATTCTTTCCTTTCCTTCCTTATCAGAGAGGGAGGGGCCATTTAAAGTTATGGCTTATGAAGCGGGGCTTATTTATTGAAAAAGGGTCCGTGAGGGGGTTTTGGGGAAGGTCCGGAAAGCCCAACCTTTATTGATGGGACATTTGGATCCTCTTTTCCTCTCACCCGGACCCGGTTCTGGTTCAGGAAAGGGTCAACGCAAGGATCTTACTTCGAAGCAATCTCTGAGTTTTCCCTTATCCGAACGGGTCTTGCAAGAAAAGAAAATTGAATATTGAGCGGAAAATATACGCTATTGGGATGGGATGGCTCCTACTAGCTCCCCCCCCTAAGAACCGCACGTGCGAGTTCCCCCGCATACGGCTCAAGTGGCGGAGGCCTTTCCTTCGCGCTTGGTAAGCGCTTCGCTGTAGCCAAGCTTCGACCGCGACTGCTCTAAGCTTTTGGCCGCCTTATTCCGTCACCCGAGATCCAAGTCAGCACCGGCAAAGATCTCTTGATTCCTCGCGGCCGGGCTTTCTAGTGGAAAAGGAATCAAAACCTCTTGCCTATCTCACCCCCTTTCCCCTTTGAAGTTTAAGGTAAGCTTCCCCTCCTTCCTCTCCCCTCGGTCGAGCCCCTAAACTCCCGAGGGTTAGGTTCAAGGGATCGGTCGAGCGGCTTTCGCCCCTGACTTCTTTCTTCAACCAAGGGTGAGCCTTCGCTTTTTGGATCGTCTTCTGCCCAATGCGGTATCCCCGTTTTTTGGTTCCCATTGGGTTTACCTTGTTCACAGGTCGACCCCATGGCAGCAAGAAAAGGCGATCTTGTGCTATACTCCGGTGATCTCTTTCCTACCGAGGCACGCAAACTCCCATCGTGGCCCAGATCACATTCCGTGAATCGAAAGGGGAAGCCTACTCATCTATCAGCTCCTCTCGTAGATCGGTGCGGTTTTACGAAGCGTCTAAGCACAGTTCACTCACGTTGATCAATCAAGAGGTTTGCCGCCACTCCTTAAGGTTACTTCTATCATACACTTCTTGCATTCTTTCCCACGCTTCATACCCCCTCTTTCTTCTTAAGGTAAGGTAAAGGGCCAGGCATGGTGGGAGGAAGTCGGCAATCTTTTTGGCTTGACCAAGAAGTCTTATGTCCTCCGAGTCGCACGGCGTTTTAACCGAAAGAACTTCTTGCGCAATTCATGCCTTTCGGTTTTTATGACAAAAAATTGGTTCTTGATTTTCATTTCAAATTGTTCTCTGGACTTTTTATCAATATGAGGTGATCGTAACACAGTATATAAGACTCGTGATTCAGGCAATCCAATCCGCCTTGTGTAAGGCGGAAGCCCCCAAAAATGGTTTTCAAAAAATGGGTGATCAAAAGATTTCATTACTATGCCTATCTTGGTGGTCGTTACTTTCGGTGATCTTTCTTTTTGGCTGACTCCTCTTCTTCTTCTATTGATCAGAAGCATCCAGCAGCGCCACGCCGGTTTTGAATGAGATTCTAAGGGCTAAGGCCCGGGGGCATAGTTGATCAAATCGAGAAAGTTCCCAAGATCCTCAAAGAACCAACTAGTGGCTCCCCTTAAAATAACATCATAATAGGTATCTTGGAGATGTCCTGGGATTTGAAGAGCGTCGTTTCCCATAACAGTGCGAATAAGATCGGCCATGTTCCACTCCGGCGGGATTTGTCTATTCGACAATAGAACCAACTCTTCGCATTTCTTTTCTATTTCAGCAAATAATTTTTCGAATTCAGGTGGAGCGCTTTCGACCTCGGATGCAACCAACACATCTTGGGCACTCTTGTTAGCCATCAACTCCCACAACTTCTTGCGTATATCAGATGGAAGTTCCACTAGACGTTCACTGGAAGGGTGAAGACCAGGGTGGTCCTGAAAAATCCCTTCCCAAGAAGAAATTTTATGCGAAAGTCTATCAATAGACATCAAACTCTTATGACTCACACTATCAATAGACATAGATGAACTTTTCTTTTCCATGATCAATTATTCTTTTCTATTCCCTCCATACAGCTTAACGAAGCTATATATATAGAGTATAGATAGAGTCTAGTTCAGAACGAAAAGAGAGTTCTTTCTATTTTCCTTGGTTTTAGACTTTGATCTAGGGGATCTAGGGGATCTAGGGGATCTAGGGGATCTAGGGGATCTAGGGGGAAGAATGAGAATTTACGGAACACAAACCCAACCTCGTCTACGATTGCCCTTTCTCTCTTTAGGCAGGAAGATTCTTGGTTTCTTCCCCAGCTGCGGACCCGCAAATCACTTACTTCCTCAGACCTTCCCCCTTCCGCTTTCCTTCTTTCTGTTTTTGATTGAGTTTCTACGGATTTAAACCAGTTCTATTTGGATCTAAGACCACCTTCCTTCCTTAGAAGGCGAACATCTCATGCATCTTTAGAACCATGGAACTACCATCTAATATGGGCGAACGCTAATGCACGCTATATCTCTTAGTAGTTTGGGTTTCCCATGAGGGAGCTCACTCTCTGTATAGGGAATTAGGTAACGAAGGGGCGACGACGAAGGAGAAGGTAACAAGTATCGGAGCGAAGGCTAATATGTTCGAAATAGTTGTAGTCGCGACGAACGCTCCAGACTATGGCGATTAGTATCGAAGATGGTTACCTTCTAAAGCTAGGGAAAGCCCATCGTTCTATGTCTTGGCATTGCTTTCTTTCTCCGAGTCGTGTAGGGCCTGTTCAAGTTCCGCAGGAGTCGTTTCGGTTGGAACTTGGACGCAAGCAAGAAACTTCTTGAATATATCCTGATGGGCGGGAGAGGTCTGCAGCAAGTAGGCGAGGCGAACTATGCTTTCTATCTTTCAATCGGATACTCATTGCTTGGATGCCTTTGAACTCGAGATGACTTGCAGAAAAAATGCTTTCTAGGTTTGTCTTGTGTCTCCGAAATAAATGGTCCATTTATTGATGGGCGAACGACGGGGATTGAACCCGCGCGTGGTGGATTCACAATCCACTGCCTTGATCCACTTGGCTACATCCGCCCCTACCCCCACACAGGTTTCAGTCTCCATCTACGATCAGATCCTTTCTGAACGTACCTATGACTGCTATCAAAGAGAAGCTTTTTCCTATACTATAGTTGCAGGTCTATTGTTGTCTTTCGGAATTCTTAGGGGAAAGAAAGCTTCAAGAAGTAGAAGCTTCCTGGCAAAGCTTCCAACTGCAGAGGTTGGGCTGTTCACTTCATTGATTTGACTTCACTTTACTTAAGATTAAAGATAGGGGCCGGGCGGGCAGTGAAGGCTCATTTAGTAGACAGCGAGCGAGCAGCAAGCACCTACTCCTATAAAAATGAAAAGCAGCAAGCGGAACTTGACGAAGCCCTTTTCTACAAACCTTTCTAGTTTAGTTTATTAAGAGAAGCTCGAAGAGCTTTCTTCGCATGCTTGAGCGCCTTTCTATTAGTAAGGTTCTCAAAGGGCTAGCGATGTGACCGATTCATAGATCTTCATGCACTACCATGTAATATGTTGGGCGACAATAGAATGCATGCCGGAGAAAAGTCAAAAGTCTTCCGCGAGATGTAATGTCCAGGAATCTGCTTGGTTCGAAGGAAGTGCAGCAAGTACTTGAGAAATTCTTGAATATCATGCCCCACGACAGATATACTTACCGACAAGATCAATAGTAGAAGAAGGAAGGGAATGCGCTGGTGCCTTGGGGCAGAAGCTTCGGTTTGCTTTATACTAAGGAAAGTGCATCTCATGCCATGGTTCTTGTTTGCGTATCCGCGGTTGGTCAACTATTAGTTTCCGCTGCAAGTGCTTGAGAAATCAACTCAACCAACGAGTAGGTCGTGCTGGTCTGGAATTCCGTTCAAGAGGAGATGTGGAGATTGGTAAGATCGGAGTCCTGGGCTGATAGCAGTGCGTATAACGGAAAAGAAATGAAAAATTATGCTCCGGTAGTGAATCACCTACTCAAAAAATGGGCAGGGCGGTTCGGTTTCCTATCTGTGCTCTCTCTCTTCTGTCATGTCTCTTGCCGGCTAGAAGCCACAAAGCAAGAGCAGATCTGATCGTATACCCTCATTCGATCTCAGATGGGCAAAGGAAGGCAGGGAAAGTACTATAGTGCCGAAAGGCAAAATGTGAATGCTGGAAAATAGGTCTCAAGGAAAGTTGGCTCCAAAGGCCCCCAAAAAAATAGAAAATATTGTTTAGTCTGAATCTGAAATGGGCTTATTATGAAGTTTCTTTCCGGGGATTTCGTTTCAAATAGGCTGCATTTCAATGAATTATTGAGGGGGGAACTGGAGGATTGATTTCAGTAGGGATAGCAGCGCCAGAACCAAACTCAGGATCTGGTTCAATATGAATGACATCTTTCTCAATCCTTGCTGGTAATTCACGACTAAAATCACGAAGTTCCTCTTCAGTAGCAGCAACAGACACCTTGTCTCCTGTAGAATAACATTTAAAGGGGTCTTTGCGAATTGCTCTTGGTGATAGCACAGCTTGGGTCTCAACCTCCGCACCTGAGATCTGGGCAGTTGGAGCAACTGGCAACAAGTTATTGGTAGAAGTTTGCCCCACGGGTCACATGTATAGGACCAACTGGAACAAGCAAGGGCTTTCGCGCATCCCTTTGATTGCTGGCCATTGAAAGCAATTCTTAGGAATGACACATCTGGCGTTGGATCAAAGAGCTAGTGAGAAGTGGTCTCTTGCGGGGATGCTTGAGGGTATTTCCCGGGATTTCTCTTCATCCATAGAAAGGATATTTTCTTTCTCGGAGGTTTTTCTTTTCGTATATATAACCTCTAAGCAGTAAGACCTTGCAAGCTAGGATCTCAAAACGATAGCACAAACAAAAGCAGCATTTTCTGGCAGCTATAGAATCAGTTGCAATTAGCTCTATTCCGCCCTCTTCGCTCCTCTTCGATGAAAGGGCTTACTGAGGCCAACAGCCTTTGAAGAGAAAGACCCCTGCCCGGGATGATTGCCTATTGTTAGCTTCCTTCGGCCCTTGCTTAGAACTTGACCGCTAGCTTATTTATATGGGAAGGACTAGCCTTTGTTGAATCCAAAAGAGATGCCTTTAGATTCGATAATAGAGTCCCTTTACTTTCTCATTAGCGCCTACGTTGCTTTGCCAGTAGAGTTCCTCTGAGCTTACATCGCTTACTGCTTTATGCCTTTCGCCAGACGGTCTTTGCTCTGATCGGATAGTTTTATCTCAAAATGCCGGGTTTGAAACCCTTTCATCGACACTTTCACTAGCTCTCAGTCTACATCTGAAAGCAAAAGCAACTCCTAAGCTTCTTCTTTAGTTTATTCGATAGAGTCATTTGTATTTAATGCTTTCTCTTCTCACTGTGCTATTACTAATGAGTTTACGCTTCCTTGAAAATGCTTTTCCGAGTGAGATCGTTGACCCCTTTCGTCTTCCTTGTTGGCGAATGAGAGCTCTTACCTATGATAGCTGCTTTTTAGAGCATATAGTTCGAGAAAGTGGGTTTCTGAAAGCTTGGAACCAATTCCTTTCCCGGTCCGTACTTTATGAGTTATGATTCTTCTTTGCTTTGTCGAGATTGTCTGGGTGCTCTATGTACCGTCCCTTTGTCTTTGCCCATCGCGTCATTAACCCTTCCCTTGGGGGCTGGCAGTCTTATCCGGAGACCGCGGAGTGGTCAAAAGTCTTCCCCAAGAGCTTGCTATGTATAATAAAGGGGGCTGGCGGCTAAGCTTGCCTCAACTCAACGGCAAAGTCCCACAACTTAGAAAGCGGTAATAAACACGGCCTGTAACACACTTGCTGGTTACGGAATAGGGGATTAGCCCCCGACCTGTCGATGCTCCGTAGCAAGTCTGGTTGTGTCTCGGGTAGTTCGAGTAGTAGTTGTAGTAGTAGCGAGCCAGTATATACATATATTATTCTATTGAATCAGGATAAAGACCCTTCGGAAAGGCTGAAAAGAGCCTTGTTGCTTGCTTGGCCGTCAAAGAGAGGATAGGAATTGTTAACTATCGGAGTTGCTAGCAGATCGAAATCGGAGGGAAGCGGAATCAGTGCCAATCAGTCACTTATACAGCCAGCCTTGGAATAAGATCAGTCATTCCAGCAAACGTAGGCTTGAAAGCCGGAAGGAAAGAAAGCGAAGTAAGCATCCAACTCTGGTACTAGCAAACAGCGAGTGGTTATCCGGTCCCTTTCAAAAAAATCCTATTCCAAACAGGGATGTCGGTTCGGTATCATACATCTCGGATTGTTTTCCGGACATGTGATCCTAGCTCAGAGAAACAGGCTTTCTCACCTTTGGAAGCAGCTCGTAGAATAGGTCTGGCAGCTTTCTTGCCAGATAGTTCTATTGCTAATTCCTTGTGATCGGATGCAGGGAAGCCTGAGATAGCATGCCCGCTAGCTTCTACGTGAAACCTTAGGCTGACGACTGAAAGATAGGCAGAGGTTGCTTTTGCTATTCGAAGTCAAAGCTTATGAGTTACTCTTCGATGGAAGTTTCTTGGCTTATACCTTGCTCCTTCCCCGGTTGTTGAGATAATGGAAACTTCGATGGAAAGTCAATATCAGCCTAGGTGGGATTTTCAAGCATTTATTGTAATTAAAGTAAAGCTCTCCTTAGTTGTGCCAGTAGTCATTCTACGATTGCACCACGTATACTTTAACCATATGCACCCCAGGTCAAATAACCTGCAATTATCTAAGGCATCCCTTAAGTCCTGAAGTTGCCAATTTTCCCTAAGAGAAGCCCCCTTCCTTTTTGCGGCTATCCATAAAACCCTGTAAATCTCCATCTAGGTTGATTATCGCTAATTTCGTAAATAGCATTAATATGCCTTTGGGAATAGCTCTGAACTACCACCGAAACCTCCTTATCCCACAAGAGTGCCAGCCCTCCTGACTTAGCCCTCACTTCCCCCGCAATGCAATTCCAAACAACCTGAGTGATTCTTTTCACTTTTAGATATTCCCTTACATTTCGTTTCACTAGGGAGGGATCTTCTTTACGAATGAGCTCACGGAGAGCTCGAACTTTTTGTTCCCAAGCCCTCGACAGTTCCAAACGAGGCAATTCATGGAGACCTAGGGACTGGCCGGACCCAATCTCCGCCGAGTTTACAGGTCTGGTAACACGTTTATTGGAATCCATAGCTTCATTCAAGTTAGCCTTACTCGTTCTTTTGAAAGCCATCATCTAAATCTGATTTTCGTTTCTGACCTGCTTCATTCCATCTGACAAAGAACAATGGAATCGATGGTAAGAGTCTTCCTTTCCTCTCGTACCTCTGCTCTCTTCCAATGACCTGTCTTCCTCTTCTTCACACCGTGATCCTTGGCTTTTGAATAAGAGGTCGGATCGGGCGTTTTGGATACAGGAATTGGGCTTTTCCCTTCCTTTGTCTTGAACTGGACTTTTCCGAAAAGGTGCTTTGCACTATTTGCACTATATGCTGGTTCACCCGGTCAAGCTCTTGGCTAAAAAAGATTCACACTCCTCAGCCCCAGGACAATCTCTCAAAATACATTAAGATGTTGTTGACCTCTTTTTCTTTTCTTTGCTGATTCCTCTCAATGAAATTTGCCATGTTGCACTAAGTTACTTACGGATGTATGCATGCAGTCCGGGAACACTTTGGGGTGAACACCCATCCAAACAAGTAGGGTCAATAGTTCAGCATTTAGGCCGTAACATTTAGCAACAAAAAAATCTTTCACCCAACAAGTGCTCTCCGAACCAAGCTAGATAGTCTCCTATCACTAGGCTCACCAACCAACCTGGACTTTTTTTTTTTATTATTCCTGCCGGATATCAAAACAACCCAACCCATAAGGGTTGTTTCCAGCCATGAGTTCCCCTATAACATAAGCGCTCTTGGGTGGAGTGGGCCATCATTCGCCAGGTCTTTGAGTGCCCGTCGTACCACGTGGTTGGTGCACTAGGCTGATCCGAGACTCGACTTTTCGGATCTGGAACCTGCGCCCGGCCTGGTCTGCCAGCTCTTAGTGGCTCTACGTCCGGTCGTGCGTGGTATGTTCGCGATTCGTACAAATGGAACGCATCGCGTACTAACACTTTCCTTTTGGGGCTGGGCCATTCCATCAAATCTTTGAGAAGGAGCCCAATCTCTGATGGTCGGCGTGGCGATAGGCTTTGCTTCTACGACTGCCTTCCCAGCCGTTGAAACACTAAGCGAGAACGGTAAGGGGCGCACAATGTTGTTGTGCGGGGATGCGATTTGCCAAGCTGGGGCAAACAAAGCCGTCCGACCCTACCGGATTAGGAATGCGAAGGCCTCTCCAGAGAAAGGAGACCGGGGAAAGAAAGAGCTATGCTATTGACCAACCCCTTTTTCTCATTTTGTTTGAAGTGGGCCAAATAGAGAATGAAATGGATAAAAAAAATAGGGGAAGGGTGTAACTTTTTTTTGGTTTAAGGGCTTTAGCCCTACCGAAGTACCAAAGGCTTTCGGGGCTTAACCTACCTTATTAGACGACCTAAAAAAGGGCTTTCAGTAGCGCTCTTAGAATCTAAGCCTTTTGAAGGGCCAGTAGTTGTAGCTGTGGCCACACCAACCCTTTCGTTCTTATCGCTCCGGATAGAGACCTATATGACCCCCGGGTGGTACAAAGTCAACCTCTTCCGTAGAAGCAGGTAGTAACCTAACCTTTAAGAATTTGTTCAAGGGGGCCTCTTAGAGATCAATGGAAAAATCTCCATGTGTGGCGTGCAAGAAAAGGTATAAATATTGCATCCATCCTAGAAAAGACCGATTGAGACTCCCTACACGGTCCCACGAAGATCTCTACGTACTTGTTCCAGTCCAGGACAAGTGAGATCTTCCGGTCTGCGTGCGTGGGAGCAGCTCAAACAAAGAAGAGTCTGGCCCGGTCTGAATTCAGGCACGGCCCGCCCGTCTGCTGCTAGGTCCGGGAATGGCGCCAGGCCAGGTCGCCGCTATGCCCCAACATGAATTGAATGGTCCTTCGCCCTTCGTTTGATTCCGGCGGCCGGCATAGATCTCATGAGACCCGCCCACTATTACGGAGAAAAAAGCCCTGCCCTTTTCCTTCGCTACTAGGAAAGTAAGCAACTTCTATTAGCGCCGGGCCTTGAGTCGAATTGATCGTGTCATGTGCAACGTCCATCAATGATGGTTCATTAATGTTCATTGATTTAGACTCCTTCCCCCTTCTCAACTACGAAAAAGATCGAGAGGTTCGCTGACCAAGAACGGAAACGGAAGCCTTTCGACTCACTTGCCATTCTCTCAACAATAAATAAAGCTCGCCCTCGAGCCCTGGGCCGGGTCTTTCCCTGTTGTTCTGTTCCCGCCACGAGAAAGACGCGCGGAAGAGGTATGCCCAGCGCGCCGAGGATCCGTTGAGAGTTTGTCTCGGTAGGGAACTGTACGATCTTTTACCCTATTGTATTGAATGTATTGAATCAAAAAAGGGTCAGCCCCCTATTGTTTGATCCAATATTGACCGGGGGCGAGCTTTCTTTATTGTTGAGAGAATGCTTCCATAGGTCCTTGGTTTGACCTCCTAATGAGAATTGAGGTCCTTGCTTTGTTGAAAGCTCCGCGGGGCCAATTTCTCTTACTTGCGACGTGTGCCCCCCTTTCTTCGAGTGCCCCGCCCGGTTCACTGGGCTGTTGGCCTACCAAGCACTTGCCCGCTGCCCCTGCCGCCCGCTTGGCGGGCTCCGCGCTCGTTATCCTTACTTTGCTCTCTGCTGGGGCCCGTACATTGCTCTAGCCATAAGCTATGGCAGCTCCAGCTCGCAACCACAGGGGCCTGCCCTGCGAGGCCAACTAATATCCCAAAGCTCAGCCGTCAGCCTCCATTCGAATGTTGTTAGGGGTTCTTTCGCTTTTGCCAGATCTAGAGAGATACTACAAGTCCTCCGTCCCAGATTCCATCGCCGCGGCCATCTGGTTCACCGGTACTACCAAAAAGTCTCATGCTTACGTTACTCTTACTGATGGTTTGATTATCTTGGACCACGAAGACCCCAGTCGTGCTTCTGGTTTCCATTCCCATCATCATATTGATGATAAATCTCCTCATGCTCTGCCATAAGAACTTGGAGTCCGTATCATGGTGAAGATAAGGTAAGGCTGTGATTCTTGCTCAAAAAAAAGACCGAACGCGTTCGAGTTATTGGCTCGTCCAACCCGGCAGCATTCATGAGTCGCTCGTTCAACTGTCCCTCGGAGACAGGGTCGAGAAGTACCATGCGCCCCCCGTCCTTTCTTTCTATCGGTCCCACCCAGCAAGATACGGCTCGGCCAAAAAAGGTAAGCGCCTAGCACGAGCCTTTTTTGATTAGTTTAGTAAAGTAAAGCTTTGGCTCCCTAAAGAGTAAAGAAATGGATAAAAAAAGGGGGGGGACTTCTGCAACGGGCTATGCCACCCAAACCAACTGAGGGAAGTCGCATCCGTCCCCATTGCAAGCACCTACAATGTCATGATCACATTGGTTTACCCTTGTTTTTTTGGTAGTTTAACGGACGGTCGCCCCTCCAACAAGAAAAGGTATAAATATGGAAACTTCTCTGCCATTTGGATCGGAGAATTTATGGAGGAAATCGGGTTTGAAATTCCCAGAAACCGCACGATTATATAGCCAAAGGGAATAGGCCGCGCCTAAAATCATCCCAAGCGCTGCTAATGTCGCTACTAAGCTATTTCTTTGGAAAGCTCCTACTAAGATGAGAAATTCCCCGATAAAACTGCTAGTACCAGGTGAACTCATATTGGCCAAAGTGGAAGAGAAGAAAATGGTAGGGAGATTCGGCATGGTGCTCACTGAACCTCCGTAATATCTAACAAGTCGAGTCTTATGTCGGTCATATAGAACACCAACACATAGAAAAAGGGCTGAAGAAACCAGTCCATGACTTGACATCGGTAGAATGCTACCTCCAATTCCCTGTATGTTCGATAGAGCCAAAGATTCCCCCCCACGGATCTCCGTACGCCGATTACCCCCCGAACCGTACAAGATAGTTACCACCTATCATACGGCTTTCTAACTTCACTTCTTTTTTCTGGTCGTTCCGCTCTGTCGATCGATGGTAGTATAAGAGATCTGTAACCCCCCACAATTATTTACATAAAGGTTCCTGCTTCCTACCCATAGTTAGCATGTATCTCCCCGGGTCATACTTGAGTATCACATCGTAGACCCCCACCCCAACTCTATCTTCCAACTCAGTGAATCGGAACATAGTGCATAGGTACTCTTCGATGCAGCGGGGACGAGACGACGTGACATACTACGATCACGTACAGAAGTGCTGCCCTTCGTCTCGGCAATATGGAACCTCTCAACAGCGTACGTTCTGCGGCGTGGTGGCAGGACCGCTAGGTCCGTGGCTCCGGGTGTAGATAGGGTGAAATCTGCAGAGGTCATGCAAATAAATAGGCCCCTTCCCTTCTCTTTTGGATGAATGGGGTGCTTTAGAAGGCGCTTGTAGATCTACGGTCCCTCGGAGCGAAGGGTTAGGCAGGTAGTATGGGCCCTCTGACTTCCAGCTATGTGCTGTGCGGCTACCGCGAAGCGAATTCAGGGAAGCTCGAAGAGCTTACGCTTACTCTCAGCCTCTTTGATTGGTAGGCGGGCGGGCTAAGCCCCCTACTTTAGATTCCATTCATAAGGCTAATTGGATCTTGTCGTGACGCTTTGGTTAGGCCGACTACTATTACTATTACTATTACTATTACTATTACTATTACTATTACTATTACTATTACTATTACTATTACTATTACTATTACTATTACTATTACTATTACTATTACTATTACTATAGGCTAGCTACTTCTAGCTTCTATAGTGGCCCTTCCACTTTGGCGTAGTTTTCGTTTGTATTGGTACTGAATGAACATATCAAACAAAGGCGATCATATCATGCAACTATGTATAGAGAGACTATGTATAGAGAGATGGAATAGATGTTCATGGATAGACAAACATTCCATGGATTCAACGTTTTTGGGCTGAAAAAGCTCGTCGATCCAAATGAATCATTCTTCTGGTCTCTCTTCACTCTCCGCCCCGAAACTGACCCACGGCACAGCGCCCATTCGCTTCTTAGCGGGAAGGCAACGAAGTGAAGTTCATCAGACCGCAGCGGAGTGGAGCAGCCGCGACACGACCTTACCTTAGCTGGATCTCGCTGGTGCCACCTAAACGTACGGTAGGCGGCGGATGTGTGACGTTTGGAGTTGTCGTTCGTGCACCTGTCCCCAATGGAAGAATGAGTGATATTTTCCCCTGCATATCATGGCCTTACCACTCGGTCCCCGATGGCCAGCGGGGGATTCGGTATAGCAGCTCACGTTCGTTTGCGCTGCGCGTTCCCGCAGGACTGGACACATCTTAGCTGTAGGAAGTATGGTTCCGAAAGTGACTTCGGTTCGCTAGTTCAGGCTCAACTCCTCGCTTTACGTTAGCGGACCTACAGGTCGGGCCGGGGCTCTGCGCTCTTTCTTTCTGTGTGGGACGATACCGGGGAGAGAAGGGAATGCGTCGAGGCGGCGAACAAGACAAGGTAATTTTGGCTTTTCCCTCCATGAGATGAGCCCAGTGCATTGGACCGATGGATAAGAGAACTGAGCTGGCCTAAAAAGCGCTTGGGCGCTCTATGTACGATGTAGACGTAATCAGATACATATCGATTTCTTTCTTTTCTGATGGATCATGAAAAGAGAATTGTCTCATCAATAGATAGAAATAGGGTTCCAAACCTTATTCTTGATAGATTCCCTCTCTATCTCTAGAGATCTATCAGAACAGATAAGGCTATCTATCAATCGATTTGAAAATAGCACGTTCATATTGCTTTTCGTTCATTTCCGCCGCGAAAAGATAGCCGCCAAAAGAGCGGGCGAAGCAGCTAGAAGCACTCGCTTCACGCCCTTGAATTCTTATTCACGGATGAATTGGGAAAGCCAAGAGAAAGATTCGATATTCGATTCTTACTTTCGTAGAGCCGGTCCTGCTGTTGCCTGCGCGTAGGGCCGCCCTCCACTCCCGTCCCGGGGCGCGTTGGGGCTTTTGTTTTTGGAACAGACGGCTTTGCTGACGCCTCGAATCAAGCTTTTATTGCGACATGCTATGTTTTCTCCCCCATTGCTAGTAGGTTGATGGGTCGCACGCCCGGCACACATGTTTTGGCCTTGTGTGTCCATAACTCAAAATAGGTGACCTAACGGCCGCCGCCCGACTAAACATACCAATAGTCACCAGATTCATATGAGCTACTGAGGAGTAAGCTATGATCTTCTTAAGATCGATCTGTCTTAAAGTGGTCGAGGAAGTATATATTATAGCAATCGCGCTTGGAGTATAAATGAAAGGAGTGGAACAAAGTGTCGCTTCGGGAAACATGGGTATTGAAAATCTTAAAAACCCGTAGGTTCCCAATTTTAAAGGAATTCCTGCCAAGATGACGGATCCTGCCGTAGGTGCCTCTACATGAGCTTCGGGTAACCAAATATGAACTGGTACCATAGGCACTTTGACGGCGAAAGAGGCGAAAGAAGCAATCCATAGAAAGATTTGGCGCCGCTCACTAAATTCTGTGGTTAATGAAATTTGTAAATCGGTGGTTCCTGTTTGGAGAAGAATCAACAGAATAGCTAATAGCATAAAAACAGATCCAAGTAAAGTATAAAGGAAAAACTGATATGCTGCCTTGATCTTTCTTTGTCTCGAACCCCATACCCCTATAATAATGGTAGAGTAAGGGGTGGCCCAAAAGCTCTATTGACCGGTGGTGGTTGGTCGAAGCTCCAGTAGGTAGCCACTCCCTTCTCAGAGAACCGTACGTGAGACTTCCGCCTCATACGGCTCCGTCCCGAGCTTCCGTCGTCGGCCTTGGCATTAGACCACTATCTATGCACGTATTTTCCGCCTGGACTCTCGCATCTTTTGCTTCTCGGGTGGTGGCGAACAATGGTGCTTGCGTTGCAGTAGATGCCCGCCCGAAAGAACCGCTCACTAGCTAGCCGGACTAGTGGGGCCCTATTTTCCGACATACTGAAAACCATGCCTTTCGAACCGAACGCAACGCCCGTCTTCCAAATCAAAAGCAAAAAGTGCTCGTTGGGAAGAAAGATTCCGTGCGGCCTGTAGAGCACATGTAAGGCCTTCTAGTATAGATAAGGTTGCTCACGCAGCGGATCTCTCTCGTACTATAGATAGAGAGGTGTGAAAGGAATAGCCAACTGTTATGGCTGCCCCTCGACTTACGGCCTTTACGCTACGACTACTGTGATGTGAGCGGTTCCAATTGGTTTGATCTTTCCCAATCATTCTGGACGGAACTTGTACGGAGGTGCATGCATAAAGGTTTGGAACTCTTTTCTTATCTGAATCTTAAGGACAGGACCCTACCCTATTCTCGAACCCTCTGCCGAGCTCTACCCTGCCCGCATTTCCTTTTGAAGGGGCCAAAAAAATGTCTCCACCTGCTGCCAACATCTGCTTTCTTCGGAATTCTACTGAACGGGTCGATCCTCCCCTCCCCCGTTTGTTTTAGCAACAACTCCTAAGGTCTCCTCACCAAGAGCTCGCCGGCGACGACAGAGGAAGCAACCCGCCTGCTGTGGCGGGGCGGCTTTTTTCTTTCACAATAAGACCTGGACGATTATCCCTACCCTCGGCAGCTTACGAGTTTACGTCCATCCCCGGTCGGGTACAGTTTCCTTTCGATTTCTCCCTTGTAGCCGTTACCCGAATTCGCGCAAGTGTGTCCACACCCCCCATTTAGAGGAATCCATTCTCGCGAACAAACACAACCCCTACACACACCTAGGAGCACCCCTTCCTGCATATCCATACAAGACCCGAGTAGGCGGGTCGAGGTCCTACGAGGTACCCACTACTCTACGTACCCTCCCAAAAGGAAAAAGATGTGTCTGTCAGGTTCGGTTCTTCTTAGTTGGGTTGGGCGGGTTCGACCAGAAATGCTATGCTTACACACAAGACTACCCCTCTTCCCGAAAGCTTCGCGGGGACTACTTTACGACGACGGACGACCGCCCGTAGGGGGTTTACTGCACAAGGCCCCTGCAGAGGAAAAGCTTTATCCCAGCGAATAGAGGATGCTCAGCTCCGCACAACATAGGGATTGGCACACTTTCGGGAAGAACATAGAATAGTAGAGGATCCAGCATGCAGAACACGGCGATCATTAGAAATTCACGAATTAGAGATGCTGTAATATACTCTTTCCCATAACTTCTCATACCAGACCAACCCACTAAAATGCAAATAGGGATCAGAAATGTGGTCAATATCACGCAGAATAAAGAGATACCGTCTATACCCAAATCCAAATTGATGTTTTCATAAGGAAGCCATCGAAGGCTTTCCACAAATTGAGATTTGGCCGTAGAAGGATCGAATTGTATCCGAAGAACAGGGGGATACAAAAAAGTAATAAGAGAGGCGCACAGACCAATCAATCGTATCGGTCGTATTCTTGAATTTGGAATGAAAAGAGGAGTAATGCTTCCTAGCACGGGAGAAAGAATAAGACCACTTAGATCAAAATACCATTGTTCTAACATAGAGTAGAATCGAACATTGAAGAAATGAATTGACAACAGTCAAAAGATGGGCGCCTAATTCCAATACAATAGGGGTCTATCAGTGCAAGTCAGCTGAACACCGTGATTGATGAGTGGGTAGGTGGGTTAGGTGCACCTCTCGCCCAGTGGGAAGTAATGAGGCTAGTCTCCCCCTCCCCCCCTGAATGAAAAAGTATTGGGGCCCCCTTCCCGCGTATGCGCTTTTATTTTCTTTATTTTGAATTTCCAATAGAGAATCTTTCTAACTCAAAAAATATCTCTGGCAAAATGCAATTCGTCGAGTTCAATCCAAGGTGCACCTTGCCTTTTTTCAGGTAGCTTTCTTACGCCTATTCAGCTAGTGGGGCATTGGTCATAGCCGAAATTCGTCGAAGGGATAAAAAGAAGAGAAAGAAAGGAATGCCAAGACATAGAACAATGGGAGTTGAGTTGAATTCAATCCAAATAAATAAGAGAACAAAGAAAGCACTCAAAAATGAAAGTTAGATCAAGAAGTGTCAGTAAGAACTAGCACGTCACTTCTTCCCCCCTTTCTACTTTTCCTCTCTCCTTTTGTCCTGTAACCCGGGCTTTTCATTCTGTTTTATAGAGACCCGAGGAGGAAATTATTGACATCCAAATTCATGTATAAAGGTGAGGATGGATGGAATTCAGCTTTTCTTATGTTATGAAGCTCGGGTGGGGAATATTGACTCTTCCTAATGCGCTATGGGTGAAGGTGTTACGTAGTAAATACATTCGAGATTGGGTTGGTCTTCCTCAACCCGTGGCCAAAGGAATTTTCAAGGTGTGGGATTCTATTCTTAAATCTTAAAGGGATTCAGTGGGTAATTGGCAATGGGCGGATTCCAAATTTATTGAAGGATTCATGGTGGATGAGGAATAAAAAACCTTGATAAAGCTATAGCTGCAGTTCCTCAAGAGGACTTGTCAAGATGCATGGCTTCTTTTTTTTGATGAGAATGGGTGTTGGAAGTGGGATAAATTTCAGCATCTCTTACCAGCGGCATCGTGTCTTAAAAAAGCGGGCATTAAGCCGCCGAATCAAAGAGGTAATGGTGATCGAAGGGGACCATCAAAGAATGGAACATTCTCTAGTTGCACAGCTTATGAGCTCATTGAAGGGGAAAATTGGGACCAACGTAGCAGGGAGTGGGAGATTGTTTGGAAATGGCAAGGGCCTCGCTTAAAAGCTCCTTTGGCTTGTGTTGCATAATAGCATAATAGATAACAAATAACAAATGAGCAGCGGAAACGAAGGCATATGAAAGATGTTAGCACCTGTCCAAGATGCAAGAAAGCTGAGACTACTATAATGCATGCTCTTAGGGATTGTGAGACCATTAAACCTATATATGGCTGCGCACGGTGAAAAAGCCCCGCCTAAAGCTACAAAGCCTAAGAAAAAACGAAGAGGTAGGCCTAAAAGAAGAATATGGAGCCAGAGGGAATGGAAGCTGCTTCCACCTCAGATAATCCTCCGGACTCCTGTTTGCCATTTAGTCTCTCTATTTCCTGTCGCCGTTCGATGCTTTCGTCACCAAAATCCCTATGTACATCTTCTAGCACTTCCCCGGCCTTTTTTACTCAATTACAGCCATCTCAGGTAGTCGTTTTTCGTATGTGCAAATTCTCTTTAATAAACTCCTTAGATCTCTGGGTCAGGTCAGACTCCGATAGTTTCTATTCCTTTATTATTAGTTCGGAAAGAGCTTCTGGGTCAGCAGAAGACCCCGTTGTATATAAAATCATTGTTCGAAAAGCAGAGAATAGATTAGACTAGCGGATCGCTTTCTTTAGGTTGAGTTGACAGCTTCGCTAGAGATTCTTTTTTTAGGGCTGCTAGAATGCGGTTTGTGGTTTATGTCACCTTACACCAATCAAAGGAAAGGAGGTGAAACGTTTGAAAAAGATGCCTTTTCGGCTTCGCGGGATGAGTCTTTTTAACCAGTCCGCCCTGTAAAAAGCAGTTGAACCTCGTAGCCTATATATTCATAGAGGAATGAATTTCTTGAAAGGCTTTCCCCTCCCTCCTAAGGAGGGGCCATTCAGGGGATACTTCTGCTCATGAATAGAATCTTCTACTTCAAGAGAATCCACAGCAATCGATGAACTGAGCCTTATGATTATTGCTTCTTGGAAGGTTGATAGCTATGTCTTGAGTACGTGGTTCTGTGAGTCAAATAGGATCTTTGAAATCTACTTTTTTGTGACCGCTAGTGGTAGACTGCCTTTACTGACTAGCCTCGCCGCTAACTCTTGCTAACTTCTTGCTGGAGGGCCTCTTGCTTTCCGTCTTGAGTTGGCTTTCCTACCTGAACTACCAAAGCGAGAACTAAGGCAGGTCTTGCTTACACTAAGAGTAGGAGCAGACCCCCCTTTCGATCTATCTCTAATTGCTAGAAAGAAGAAGCATTATTGATAGAAGAAAAAAAGCCTCTAATGCTAAGATCTCTAACTCTACTATTGCTATCAATAGAGGAAACGTAGCAGTTCCACTATTCCAATACTGAATTCAGAGTTGAGCTCCTTCCTTCCATTGACTTTATCGTCTTCTAATGCCAAGCCTCAGCCAGTTCTGGTACTACGGATATTGCTAGTTGAGAGCCTATAAGAATAAGAGAGCCCTCCCGTCTTACTAGTAGCTTTAGTCCTCGCCGCAAAGCATCTCTTTTGGATTCAAGAGAGCATGCCTTTATGATTTATGAATAGACCTAGGAAAGAGATAAGCCAATTCTCCAAAGCGGAAGAGTACGTGTCATTGGTGACGGCAAGGACACCAATCTATGGCAATCTGCTTGGCTCAATGGTTATCCCCCGCGTGACCAACCAGCCAGGATCACTCCTTCGCGACCTCTTACTCCCATCTCATCCCATTGATTAGCTTAGGAACGAGAAGATAAGCTTTCACTAGTGAGGGGTGCTAAGACCCAAAGGAAATCCGGAAAAAAGAGTGGCGCTTTGACTAAACTCGTGGACACGATAGTTCGCTCCGTCCCTTTCGAGAGAAATCTCTATTGCTGGAAGGTTGTCTAGATCTTTCTTTTCAAAGTTCTGTTAGGTTCTTAGTAGCAATCGTCGACCTTTTCTTCTTTTACTTCACATAGCTTTTCGTCTCTTTGATAGCTGGAAGTTCGGAAAAAGTATGAAAAGCTGGAGGACTTTGTACCATCCATTCCGGTGTGGTTGGATTCTGTTCAACAGCCCAAGGACTTTCCGCACATCTTTTGTTCTTTCCACTGCTTGAAGTGATTGTTACGACCACGAAGAAACGACAAATCCCAACTACGGATATATAAGAGCCAAAACTGCTAAGGGCATTCCATCCAGCGTAAGCATCTGGATAATCTGGAATGCGACGTGGCATACCCGAAAGCCCTAAGAAATGCATAGGAAAGAAGGTCAGATTAACCCCGAAAAAAGTGATCCAAAAATGGATTTGACCTAAAGTTTCAGGGTATGTCCGACCAAAGATTTTACCTACCCAATAGTGAAATCCTGCAAATAAAGCAAAAACGGCTCCCATAGAAAGTACATAATGGAAATGTGCAACCACATAATAAGTATCATGTAGAGCAATGTCTAGCCCAGAATTTGCCAGAACGATTCCCGTGAGTCCTCCTATGGTGAACAAAAAGATGAACCCTACAGCAAATAACATGGGTGTTTTGTATTGTATCGAACCCCCCCACATGGTAGCGATCCAACTAAAGATTTTGATTCCAGTGGGGACAGCTATGATCATGGTAGCTGCGGTGAAGTAGGCGCGGGTATCAACGTCTAAGCCCACAGTAAACATATGATGAGCCCAAACAAGAAATCCAAGGACGCCTATACTGATCATGGCATAAACCATGCCTAGATACCCGAAAACCGGTTTTCCCGAAAAAGTCGAAACAATATGACTTATGATACCGAATCCGGGCAGAATTAGGATGTAAACTTCAGGGTGCTTCTCTCTTCGTATAATAGAAGCGGATGAATAGAAGAAAGGTGGACTATATCATCAACTTATGTAATTCCATTTGTCTAGGAAAGCTAGCCATGCTTTATGGTGAATACTGTCAGGTTTAAATGCTTTGAGATCGTAAAGACTGTAATATTCCTCAATAAGGAAGAATCGTCGTGATTTATGACTTCGGAAAGTACTTGATTTAAAGTAATCTAGCATCATGATAACATCTTTTCGACTTTGTACAGACCAGTTATAGTAACCATTTTGACTACTAGAAAAGTGGATATTTCCTCCAAATACTACCTTAGTTGACTCTACATCTTGTAGAAGTTTATTAGTTACTCGAATACTTAGTTGAGGTAGTCGATTCTTCATAGCGATACTAATGGTACCATCAGCATCAAAGAATCCTGCAAACCAATTTGATTGAGCATCTAGTGTAATAGGTAGAATTACAGGGATATCCAGTACTTGACAGACACGATGTAGTTGAAGTAGTCGTGCTGAATGTTGAATATGACCATTAATACAATTCATTAGTTTAATCATACCAAGTTGATTATGTAGTCGATAACGAGTTGCTTTAGCACCTGATCGCATTTTAATACTTCCATCAAGCATATGTTGGATATATCGTAGTAGTCGTAGATCTTCAAGTCCCATAGTAATTTCAAGAGAAGTATATCCTTGTTTACTAACTTGAATACTTCCATCACCATCGATAATTCCAGCTAGCCACTCACAGAAGGATTTAGGATAAGTTGTTGCGCATGTAGTCTCTGAGGTTCCTACTAGACTGCTTTTATGTCGTTGGTTACCTGCTGATTGTGTCTTAGATACTCCATTTTGACTAGATCGGGGTTTTACTAGAAAACCACTTATGAACATAGTAGGAGTCCCATTAAGCAGACAGTCCCAGCATACAGCGCAATGCGTATTCAGATTTGAATCTGAAAAGGGCCATTTCAAACCGAAGAACCGAAAGAGATGCTGGTATAATATTGGGTCTCCCCCTCCAGCAGGATCAAAAAAGGTTGTATTAAAGTTTCGATCAGTTAATAACATGGTAATTGCCCCTGCCAGTACCGGAAGTGATAATAAAAGTGGGAATGCTGTCACTAGAACGGACCAAACAAATAGGGGTGATCTATGCATAGTCATTCCAGGTCCACGCATGTTGGAGATAGTTGTTATAAAATTGATAGAACCTAAAATGGATGAAACACCAGATAGATGAAGACTAGAAATTGCTAAATCAACTGCTCCTCCAGAATGGCTGGTAATACCACTTAAGGGCGGATAGACCGTCCACCCAGTTCCGCTACCCACTTCTACTAAGGCTGAGCTTAATAGGAGCAAGAGACTTGGTGGCAACAACCAGAATGAAATATTATTTAATCGTGGAAATGCCATGTCAGGCGCACCTATCAGAATCGGAACAGACCAATTACCAGATCCACCTATCATCGCCGGCATAACCATAAAAAAGATCATTAAAAAGGCGTGAGCCGTTATTAAAACATTATAAAGTTGATGATTCCCACCAAGAATTTGATCGCCGGGTCGTGCTAATTCCATACGAATCAGTACTGAAAAGCATGTGCCCATCACTCCAGCAATGGCACCGAAGATGAAATATAGAGTCCCTATATCTTTGTGGTTAGTGGAGAACAGCCATCGGACCGGATTTGTCATAAAATGGAGATTCTTTCCTTTCCTTCCTTATCAGAGAGGGGCCATTTAAAGTTATGGCTTATGAAGCGGGGCTTATTTATTGAAAAAGGGTCCGTGAGGGGGTTTTGGGGAAGGTCCGGAAAGCCCAACCTTTATTGATGGGACATTTGGATCCTCTTTTCCTCTCACCCGGACCCGGTTCTGGTTCAGGAAAGGGTCAACGCAAGGATCTTACTTCGAAGCAATCTCTGGAGTTTTCCCTTATCCGAACGGGTCTTGCAAGAAAAGAAAATTGAATATTGAGCGGAAAATATACGCTATTGGGATGGGATGGCTCCTACTAGCTCCCCCCCCTAAGAACCGCACGTGCGAGTTCCCCCGCATACGGCTCAAGTGGCGGAGGCCTTTCCTTCGCGCTTGGTAAGCGCTTCGCTGTAGCCAAGCTTCGACCGCGACTGCTCTAAGCTTTTGGCCGCCTTATTCCGTCACCCGAGATCCAAGTCAGCACCGGCAAAGATCTCTTGATTCCTCGCGGCCGGGCTTTCTAGTGGAAAAGGAATCAAAACCTCTTGCCTATCTCACCCCCTTTCCCCTTTGAAGTTTAAGGTAAGCTTCCCCTCCTTCCTCTCCCCTCGGTCGAGCCCCTAAACTCCCGAGGGTTAGGTTCAAGGGATCGGTCGAGCGGCTTTCGCCCCTGACTTCTTTCTTCAACCAAGGGTGAGCCTTCGCTTTTTGGATCGTCTTCTGCCCAATGCGGTATCCCCGTTTTTTGGTTCCCATTGGGTTTACCTTGTTCACAGGTCGACCCCATGGCAGCAAGAAAAGGCGATCTTGTGCTATACTCCGGTGATCTCTTTCCTACCGAGGCACGCAAACTCCCATCGTGGCCCAGATCACATTCCGTGAATCGAAAGGGGAAGCCTACTCATCTATCAGCTCCTCTCGTAGATCGGTGCGGTTTTACGAAGCGTCTAAGCACAGTTCACTCACGTTGATCAATCAAGAGGTTTGCCGCCACTCCTTAAGGTTACTTCTATCATACACTTCTTGCATTCTTTCCCACGCTTCATACCCCCTCTTTCTTCTTAAGGTAAGGTAAAGGGCCAGGCATGGTGGGAGGAAGTCGGCAATCTTTTTGGCTTGACCAAGAAGTCTTATGTCCTCCGAGTCGCACGGCGTTTTAACCGAAAGAACTTCTTGCGCAATTCATGCCTTTCGGTTTTTATGACAAAAAATTGGTTCTTGATTTTCATTTCAAATTGTTCTCTGGACTTTTTATCAATATGAGGTGATCGTAACACAGTATATAAGACTCGTGATTCAGGCAATCCAATCCGCCTTGTGTAAGGCGGAAGCCCCCAAAAATGGTTTTCAAAAAATGGGTGATCAAAAGATTTCATTACTATGCCTATCTTGGTGGTCGTTACTTTCGGTGATCTTTCTTTTTGGCTGACTCCTCTTCTTCTTCTATTGATCAGAAGCATCCAGCAGCGCCACGCCGGTTTTGAATGAGATTCTAAGGGCTAAGGCCCGGGGGCATAGTTGATCAAATCGAGAAAGTTCCCAAGATCCTCAAAGAACCAACTAGTGGCTCCCCTTAAAATAACATCATAATAGGTATCTTGGAGATGTCCTGGGATTTGAAGAGCGTCGTTTCCCATAACAGTGCGAATAAGATCGGCCATGTTCCACTCCGGCGGGATTTGTCTATTCGACAATAGAACCAACTCTTCGCATTTCTTTTCTATTTCAGCAAATAATTTTTCGAATTCAGGTGGAGCGCTTTCGACCTCGGATGCAACCAACACATCTTGGGCACTCTTGTTAGCCATCAACTCCCACAACTTCTTGCGTATATCAGATGGAAGTTCCACTAGACGTTCACTGGAAGGGTGAAGACCAGGGTGGTCCTGAAAAATCCCTTCCCAAGAAGAAATTTTATGCGAAAGTCTATCAATAGACATCAAACTCTTATGACTCACACTATCAATAGACATAGATGAACTTTTCTTTTCCATGATCAATTATTCTTTTCTATTCCCTCCATACAGCTTAACGAAGCTATATATATAGAGTATAGATAGAGTCTAGTTCAGAACGAAAAGAGAGTTCTTTCTATTTTCCTTGGTTTTAGACTTTGATCTAGGGGATCTAGGGGATCTAGGGGATCTAGGGGATCTAGGGGATCTAGGGGGAAGAATGAGAATTTACGGAACACAAACCCAACCTCGTCTACGATTGCCCTTTCTCTCTTTAGGCAGGAAGATTCTTGGTTTCTTCCCCAGCTGCGGACCCGCAAATCACTTACTTCCTCAGACCTTCCCCCTTCCGCTTTCCTTCTTTCTGTTTTTGATTGAGTTTCTACGGATTTAAACCAGTTCTATTTGGATCTAAGACCACCTTCCTTCCTTAGAAGGCGAACATCTCATGCATCTTTAGAACCATGGAACTACCATCTAATATGGGCGAACGCTAATGCACGCTATATCTCTTAGTAGTTTGGGTTTCCCATGAGGGAGCTCACTCTCTGTATAGGGAATTAGGTAACGAAGGGGCGACGACGAAGGAGAAGGTAACAAGTATCGGAGCGAAGGCTAATATGTTCGAAATAGTTGTAGTCGCGACGAACGCTCCAGACTATGGCGATTAGTATCGAAGATGGTTACCTTCTAAAGCTAGGGAAAGCCCATCGTTCTATGTCTTGGCATTGCTTTCTTTCTCCGAGTCGTGTAGGGCCTGTTCAAGTTCCGCAGGAGTCGTTTCGGTTGGAACTTGGACGCAAGCAAGAAACTTCTTGAATATATCCTGATGGGCGGGAGAGGTCTGCAGCAAGTAGGCGAGGCGAACTATGCTTTCTATCTTTCAATCGGATACTCATTGCTTGGATGCCTTTGAACTCGAGATGACTTGCAGAAAAAATGCTTTCTAGGTTTGTCTTGTGTCTCCGAAATAAATGGTCCATTTATTGATGGGCGAACGACGGGGATTGAACCCGCGCGTGGTGGATTCACAATCCACTGCCTTGATCCACTTGGCTACATCCGCCCCTACCCCCACACAGGTTTCAGTCTCCATCTACGATCAGATCCTTTCTGAACGTACCTATGACTGCTATCAAAGAGAAGCTTTTTCCTATACTATAGTTGCAGGTCTATTGTTGTCTTTCGGAATTCTTAGGGGAAAGAAAGCTTCAAGAAGTAGAAGCTTCCTGGCAAAGCTTCCAACTGCAGAGGTTGGGCTGTTCACTTCATTGATTTGACTTCACTTTACTTAAGATTAAAGATAGGGGCCGGGCGGGCAGTGAAGGCTCATTTAGTAGACAGCGAGCGAGCAGCAAGCACCTACTCCTATAAAAATGAAAAGCAGCAAGCGGAACTTGACGAAGCCCTTTTCTACAAACCTTTCTAGTTTAGTTTATTAAGAGAAGCTCGAAGAGCTTTCTTCGCATGCTTGAGCGCCTTTCTATTAGTAAGGTTCTCAAAGGGCTAGCGATGTGACCGATTCATAGATCTTCATGCACTACCATGTAATATGTTGGGCGACAATAGAATGCATGCCGGAGAAAAGTCAAAAGTCTTCCGCGAGATGTAATGTCCAGGAATCTGCTTGGTTCGAAGGAAGTGCAGCAAGTACTTGAGAAATTCTTGAATATCATGCCCCACGACAGATATACTTACCGACAAGATCAATAGTAGAAGAAGGAAGGGAATGCGCTGGTGCCTTGGGGCAGAAGCTTCGGTTTGCTTTATACTAAGGAAAGTGCATCTCATGCCATGGTTCTTGTTTGCGTATCCGCGGTTGGTCAACTATTAGTTTCCGCTGCAAGTGCTTGAGAAATCAACTCAACCAACGAGTAGGTCGTGCTGGTCTGGAATTCCGTTCAAGAGGAGATGTGGAGATTGGTAAGATCGGAGTCCTGGGCTGATAGCAGTGCGTATAACGGAAAAGAAATGAAAAATTATGCTCCGGTAGTGAATCACCTACTCAAAAAATGGGCAGGGCGGTTCGGTTTCCTATCTGTGCTCTCTCTCTTCTGTCATGTCTCTTGCCGGCTAGAAGCCACAAAGCAAGAGCAGATCTGATCGTATACCCTCATTCGATCTCAGATGGGCAAAGGAAGGCAGGGAAAGTACTATAGTGCCGAAAGGCAAAATGTGAATGCTGGAAAATAGGTCTCAAGGAAAGTTGGCTCCAAAGGCCCCCAAAAAAATAGAAAATATTGTTTAGTCTGAATCTGAAATGGGCTTATTATGAAGTTTCTTTCCGGGGATTTCGTTTCAAATAGGCTGCATTTCAATGAATTATTGAGGGGGGAACTGGAGGATTGATTTCAGTAGGGATAGCAGCGCCAGAACCAAACTCAGGATCTGGTTCAATATGAATGACATCTTTCTCAATCCTTGCTGGTAATTCACGACTAAAATCACGAAGTTCCTCTTCAGTAGCAGCAACAGACACCTTGTCTCCTGTAGAATAACATTTAAAGGGGTCTTTGCGAATTGCTCTTGGTGATAGCACAGCTTGGGTCTCAACCTCCGCACCTGAGATCTGGGCAGTTGGAGCAACTGGCAACAAGTTATTGGTAGAAGTTTGCCCCACGGGTCACATGTATAGGACCAACTGGAACAAGCAAGGGCTTTCGCGCATCCCTTTGATTGCTGGCCATTGAAAGCAATTCTTAGGAATGACACATCTGGCGTTGGATCAAAGAGCTAGTGAGAAGTGGTCTCTTGCGGGGATGCTTGAGGGTATTTCCCGGGATTTCTCTTCATCCATAGAAAGGATATTTTCTTTCTCGGAGGTTTTTCTTTTCGTATATATAACCTCTAAGCAGTAAGACCTTGCAAGCTAGGATCTCAAAACGATAGCACAAACAAAAGCAGCATTTTCTGGCAGCTATAGAATCAGTTGCAATTAGCTCTATTCCGCCCTCTTCGCTCCTCTTCGATGAAAGGGCTTACTGAGGCCAACAGCCTTTGAAGAGAAAGACCCCTGCCCGGGATGATTGCCTATTGTTAGCTTCCTTCGGCCCTTGCTTAGAACTTGACCGCTAGCTTATTTATATGGGAAGGACTAGCCTTTGTTGAATCCAAAAGAGATGCCTTTAGATTCGATAATAGAGTCCCTTTACTTTCTCATTAGCGCCTACGTTGCTTTGCCAGTAGAGTTCCTCTGAGCTTACATCGCTTACTGCTTTATGCCTTTCGCCAGACGGTCTTTGCTCTGATCGGATAGTTTTATCTCAAAATGCCGGGTTTGAAACCCTTTCATCGACACTTTCACTAGCTCTCAGTCTACATCTGAAAGCAAAAGCAACTCCTAAGCTTCTTCTTTAGTTTATTCGATAGAGTCATTTGTATTTAATGCTTTCTCTTCTCACTGTGCTATTACTAATGAGTTTACGCTTCCTTGAAAATGCTTTTCCGAGTGAGATCGTTGACCCCTTTCGTCTTCCTTGTTGGCGAATGAGAGCTCTTACCTATGATAGCTGCTTTTTAGAGCATATAGTTCGAGAAAGTGGGTTTCTGAAAGCTTGGAACCAATTCCTTTCCCGGTCCGTACTTTATGAGTTATGATTCTTCTTTGCTTTGTCGAGATTGTCTGGGTGCTCTATGTACCGTCCCTTTGTCTTTGCCCATCGCGTCATTAACCCTTCCCTTGGGGGCTGGCAGTCTTATCCGGAGACCGCGGAGTGGTCAAAAGTCTTCCCCAAGAGCTTGCTATGTATAATAAAGGGGGCTGGCGGCTAAGCTTGCCTCAACTCAACGGCAAAGTCCCACAACTTAGAAAGCGGTAATAAACACGGCCTGTAACACACTTGCTGGTTACGGAATAGGGGATTAGCCCCCGACCTGTCGATGCTCCGTAGCAAGTCTGGTTGTGTCTCGGGTAGTTCGAGTAGTAGTTGTAGTAGTAGCGAGCCAGTATATACATATATTATTCTATTGAATCAGGATAAAGACCCTTCGGAAAGGCTGAAAAGAGCCTTGTTGCTTGCTTGGCCGTCAAAGAGAGGATAGGAATTGTTAACTATCGGAGTTGCTAGCAGATCGAAATCGGAGGGAAGCGGAATCAGTGCCAATCAGTCACTTATACAGCCAGCCTTGGAATAAGATCAGTCATTCCAGCAAACGTAGGCTTGAAAGCCGGAAGGAAAGAAAGCGAAGTAAGCATCCAACTCTGGTACTAGCAAACAGCGAGTGGTTATCCGGTCCCTTTCAAAAAAATCCTATTCCAAACAGGGATGTCGGTTCGGTATCATACATCTCGGATTGTTTTCCGGACATGTGATCCTAGCTCAGAGAAACAGGCTTTCTCACCTTTGGAAGCAGCTCGTAGAATAGGTCTGGCAGCTTTCTTGCCAGATAGTTCTATTGCTAATTCCTTGTGATCGGATGCAGGGAAGCCTGAGATAGCATGCCCGCTAGCTTCTACGTGAAACCTTAGGCTGACGACTGAAAGATAGGCAGAGGTTGCTTTTGCTATTCGAAGTCAAAGCTTATGAGTTACTCTTCGATGGAAGTTTCTTGGCTTATACCTTGCTCCTTCCCCGGTTGTTGAGATAATGGAAACTTCGATGGAAAGTCAATATCAGCCTAGGTGGGATTTTCAAGCATTTATTGTAATTAAAGTAAAGCTCTCCTTAGTTGTGCCAGTAGTCATTCTACGATTGCACCACGTATACTTTAACCATATGCACCCCAGGTCAAATAACCTGCAATTATCTAAGGCATCCCTTAAGTCCTGAAGTTGCCAATTTTCCCTAAGAGAAGCCCCCTTCCTTTTTGCGGCTATCCATAAAACCCTGTAAATCTCCATCTAGGTTGATTATCGCTAATTTCGTAAATAGCATTAATATGCCTTTGGGAATAGCTCTGAACTACCACCGAAACCTCCTTATCCCACAAGAGTGCCAGCCCTCCTGACTTAGCCCTCACTTCCCCCGCAATGCAATTCCAAACAACCTGAGTGATTCTTTTCACTTTTAGATATTCCCTTACATTTCGTTTCACTAGGGAGGGATCTTCTTTACGAATGAGCTCACGGAGAGCTCGAACTTTTTGTTCCCAAGCCCTCGACAGTTCCAAACGAGGCAATTCATGGAGACCTAGGGACTGGCCGGACCCAATCTCCGCCGAGTTTACAGGTCTGGTAACACGTTTATTGGAATCCATAGCTTCATTCAAGTTAGCCTTACTCGTTCTTTTGAAAGCCATCATCTAAATCTGATTTTCGTTTCTGACCTGCTTCATTCCATCTGACAAAGAACAATGGAATCGATGGTAAGAGTCTTCCTTTCCTCTCGTACCTCTGCTCTCTTCCAATGACCTGTCTTCCTCTTCTTCACACCGTGATCCTTGGCTTTTGAATAAGAGGTCGGATCGGGCGTTTTGGATACAGGAATTGGGCTTTTCCCTTCCTTTGTCTTGAACTGGACTTTTCCGAAAAGGTGCTTTGCACTATTTGCACTATATGCTGGTTCACCCGGTCAAGCTCTTGGCTAAAAAAGATTCACACTCCTCAGCCCCAGGACAATCTCTCAAAATACATTAAGATGTTGTTGACCTCTTTTTCTTTTCTTTGCTGATTCCTCTCAATGAAATTTGCCATGTTGCACTAAGTTACTTACGGATGTATGCATGCAGTCCGGGAACACTTTGGGGTGAACACCCATCCAAACAAGTAGGGTCAATAGTTCAGCATTTAGGCCGTAACATTTAGCAACAAAAAAATCTTTCACCCAACAAGTGCTCTCCGAACCAAGCTAGATAGTCTCCTATCACTAGGCTCACCAACCAACCTGGACTTTTTTTTTTTATTATTCCTGCCGGATATCAAAACAACCCAACCCATAAGGGTTGTTTCCAGCCATGAGTTCCCCTATAACATAAGCGCTCTTGGGTGGAGTGGGCCATCATTCGCCAGGTCTTTGAGTGCCCGTCGTACCACGTGGTTGGTGCACTAGGCTGATCCGAGACTCGACTTTTCGGATCTGGAACCTGCGCCCGGCCTGGTCTGCCAGCTCTTAGTGGCTCTACGTCCGGTCGTGCGTGGTATGTTCGCGATTCGTACAAATGGAACGCATCGCGTACTAACACTTTCCTTTTGGGGCTGGGCCATTCCATCAAATCTTTGAGAAGGAGCCCAATCTCTGATGGTCGGCGTGGCGATAGGCTTTGCTTCTACGACTGCCTTCCCAGCCGTTGAAACACTAAGCGAGAACGGTAAGGGGCGCACAATGTTGTTGTGCGGGGATGCGATTTGCCAAGCTGGGGCAAACAAAGCCGTCCGACCCTACCGGATTAGGAATGCGAAGGCCTCTCCAGAGAAAGGAGACCGGGGAAAGAAAGAGCTATGCTATTGACCAACCCCTTTTTCTCATTTTGTTTGAAGTGGGCCAAATAGAGAATGAAATGGATAAAAAAAATAGGGGAAGGGTGTAACTTTTTTTTGGTTTAAGGGCTTTAGCCCTACCGAAGTACCAAAGGCTTTCGGGGCTTAACCTACCTTATTAGACGACCTAAAAAAGGGCTTTCAGTAGCGCTCTTAGAATCTAAGCCTTTTGAAGGGCCAGTAGTTGTAGCTGTGGCCACACCAACCCTTTCGTTCTTATCGCTCCGGATAGAGACCTATATGACCCCCGGGTGGTACAAAGTCAACCTCTTCCGTAGAAGCAGGTAGTAACCTAACCTTTAAGAATTTGTTCAAGGGGGCCTCTTAGAGATCAATGGAAAAATCTCCATGTGTGGCGTGCAAGAAAAGGTATAAATATTGCATCCATCCTAGAAAAGACCGATTGAGACTCCCTACACGGTCCCACGAAGATCTCTACGTACTTGTTCCAGTCCAGGACAAGTGAGATCTTCCGGTCTGCGTGCGTGGGAGCAGCTCAAACAAAGAAGAGTCTGGCCCGGTCTGAATTCAGGCACGGCCCGCCCGTCTGCTGCTAGGTCCGGGAATGGCGCCAGGCCAGGTCGCCGCTATGCCCCAACATGAATTGAATGGTCCTTCGCCCTTCGTTTGATTCCGGCGGCCGGCATAGATCTCATGAGACCCGCCCACTATTACGGAGAAAAAAGCCCTGCCCTTTTCCTTCGCTACTAGGAAAGTAAGCAACTTCTATTAGCGCCGGGCCTTGAGTCGAATTGATCGTGTCATGTGCAACGTCCATCAATGATGGTTCATTAATGTTCATTGATTTAGACTCCTTCCCCCTTCTCAACTACGAAAAAGATCGAGAGGTTCGCTGACCAAGAACGGAAACGGAAGCCTTTCGACTCACTTGCCATTCTCTCAACAATAAATAAAGCTCGCCCTCGAGCCCTGGGCCGGGTCTTTCCCTGTTGTTCTGTTCCCGCCACGAGAAAGACGCGCGGAAGAGGTATGCCCAGCGCGCCGAGGATCCGTTGAGAGTTTGTCTCGGTAGGGAACTGTACGATCTTTTACCCTATTGTATTGAATGTATTGAATCAAAAAAGGGTCAGCCCCCTATTGTTTGATCCAATATTGACCGGGGGCGAGCTTTCTTTATTGTTGAGAGAATGCTTCCATAGGTCCTTGGTTTGACCTCCTAATGAGAATTGAGGTCCTTGCTTTGTTGAAAGCTCCGCGGGGCCAATTTCTCTTACTTGCGACGTGTGCCCCCCTTTCTTCGAGTGCCCCGCCCGGTTCACTGGGCTGTTGGCCTACCAAGCACTTGCCCGCTGCCCCTGCCGCCCGCTTGGCGGGCTCCGCGCTCGTTATCCTTACTTTGCTCTCTGCTGGGGCCCGTACATTGCTCTAGCCATAAGCTATGGCAGCTCCAGCTCGCAACCACAGGGGCCTGCCCTGCGAGGCCAACTAATATCCCAAAGCTCAGCCGTCAGCCTCCATTCGAATGTTGTTAGGGGTTCTTTCGCTTTTGCCAGATCTAGAGAGATACTACAAGTCCTCCGTCCCAGATTCCATCGCCGCGGCCATCTGGTTCACCGGTACTACCAAAAAGTCTCATGCTTACGTTACTCTTACTGATGGTTTGATTATCTTGGACCACGAAGACCCCAGTCGTGCTTCTGGTTTCCATTCCCATCATCATATTGATGATAAATCTCCTCATGCTCTGCCATAAGAACTTGGAGTCCGTATCATGGTGAAGATAAGGTAAGGCTGTGATTCTTGCTCAAAAAAAAGACCGAACGCGTTCGAGTTATTGGCTCGTCCAACCCGGCAGCATTCATGAGTCGCTCGTTCAACTGTCCCTCGGAGACAGGGTCGAGAAGTACCATGCGCCCCCCGTCCTTTCTTTCTATCGGTCCCACCCAGCAAGATACGGCTCGGCCAAAAAAGGTAAGCGCCTAGCACGAGCCTTTTTTGATTAGTTTAGTAAAGTAAAGCTTTGGCTCCCTAAAGAGTAAAGAAATGGATAAAAAAAGGGGGGGGACTTCTGCAACGGGCTATGCCACCCAAACCAACTGAGGGAAGTCGCATCCGTCCCCATTGCAAGCACCTACAATGTCATGATCACATTGGTTTACCCTTGTTTTTTTGGTAGTTTAACGGACGGTCGCCCCTCCAACAAGAAAAGGTATAAATATGGAAACTTCTCTGCCATTTGGATCGGAGAATTTATGGAGGAAATCGGGTTTGAAATTCCCAGAAACCGCACGATTATATAGCCAAAGGGAATAGGCCGCGCCTAAAATCATCCCAAGCGCTGCTAATGTCGCTACTAAGCTATTTCTTTGGAAAGCTCCTACTAAGATGAGAAATTCCCCGATAAAACTGCTAGTACCAGGTGAACTCATATTGGCCAAAGTGGAAGAGAAGAAAATGGTAGGGAGATTCGGCATGGTGCTCACTGAACCTCCGTAATATCTAACAAGTCGAGTCTTATGTCGGTCATATAGAACACCAACACATAGAAAAAGGGCTGAAGAAACCAGTCCATGACTTGACATCGGTAGAATGCTACCTCCAATTCCCTGTATGTTCGATAGAGCCAAAGATTCCCCCCCACGGATCTCCGTACGCCGATTACCCCCCGAACCGTACAAGATAGTTACCACCTATCATACGGCTTTCTAACTTCACTTCTTTTTTCTGGTCGTTCCGCTCTGTCGATCGATGGTAGTATAAGAGATCTGTAACCCCCCACAATTATTTACATAAAGGTTCCTGCTTCCTACCCATAGTTAGCATGTATCTCCCCGGGTCATACTTGAGTATCACATCGTAGACCCCCACCCCAACTCTATCTTCCAACTCAGTGAATCGGAACATAGTGCATAGGTACTCTTCGATGCAGCGGGGACGAGACGACGTGACATACTACGATCACGTACAGAAGTGCTGCCCTTCGTCTCGGCAATATGGAACCTCTCAACAGCGTACGTTCTGCGGCGTGGTGGCAGGACCGCTAGGTCCGTGGCTCCGGGTGTAGATAGGGTGAAATCTGCAGAGGTCATGCAAATAAATAGGCCCCTTCCCTTCTCTTTTGGATGAATGGGGTGCTTTAGAAGGCGCTTGTAGATCTACGGTCCCTCGGAGCGAAGGGTTAGGCAGGTAGTATGGGCCCTCTGACTTCCAGCTATGTGCTGTGCGGCTACCGCGAAGCGAATTCAGGGAAGCTCGAAGAGCTTACGCTTACTCTCAGCCTCTTTGATTGGTAGGCGGGCGGGCTAAGCCCCCTACTTTAGATTCCATTCATAAGGCTAATTGGATCTTGTCGTGACGCTTTGGTTAGGCCGACTACTATTACTATTACTATTACTATTACTATTACTATTACTATTACTATTACTATTACTATTACTATTACTATTACTATTACTATTACTATTACTATTACTATTACTATTACTATAGGCTAGCTACTTCTAGCTTCTATAGTGGCCCTTCCACTTTGGCGTAGTTTTCGTTTGTATTGGTACTGAATGAACATATCAAACAAAGGCGATCATATCATGCAACTATGTATAGAGAGACTATGTATAGAGAGATGGAATAGATGTTCATGGATAGACAAACATTCCATGGATTCAACGTTTTTGGGCTGAAAAAGCTCGTCGATCCAAATGAATCATTCTTCTGGTCTCTCTTCACTCTCCGCCCCGAAACTGACCCACGGCACAGCGCCCATTCGCTTCTTAGCGGGAAGGCAACGAAGTGAAGTTCATCAGACCGCAGCGGAGTGGAGCAGCCGCGACACGACCTTACCTTAGCTGGATCTCGCTGGTGCCACCTAAACGTACGGTAGGCGGCGGATGTGTGACGTTTGGAGTTGTCGTTCGTGCACCTGTCCCCAATGGAAGAATGAGTGATATTTTCCCCTGCATATCATGGCCTTACCACTCGGTCCCCGATGGCCAGCGGGGGATTCGGTATAGCAGCTCACGTTCGTTTGCGCTGCGCGTTCCCGCAGGACTGGACACATCTTAGCTGTAGGAAGTATGGTTCCGAAAGTGACTTCGGTTCGCTAGTTCAGGCTCAACTCCTCGCTTTACGTTAGCGGACCTACAGGTCGGGCCGGGGCTCTGCGCTCTTTCTTTCTGTGTGGGACGATACCGGGGAGAGAAGGGAATGCGTCGAGGCGGCGAACAAGACAAGGTAATTTTGGCTTTTCCCTCCATGAGATGAGCCCAGTGCATTGGACCGATGGATAAGAGAACTGAGCTGGCCTAAAAAGCGCTTGGGCGCTCTATGTACGATGTAGACGTAATCAGATACATATCGATTTCTTTCTTTTCTGATGGATCATGAAAAGAGAATTGTCTCATCAATAGATAGAAATAGGGTTCCAAACCTTATTCTTGATAGATTCCCTCTCTATCTCTAGAGATCTATCAGAACAGATAAGGCTATCTATCAATCGATTTGAAAATAGCACGTTCATATTGCTTTTCGTTCATTTCCGCCGCGAAAAGATAGCCGCCAAAAGAGCGGGCGAAGCAGCTAGAAGCACTCGCTTCACGCCCTTGAATTCTTATTCACGGATGAATTGGGAAAGCCAAGAGAAAGATTCGATATTCGATTCTTACTTTCGTAGAGCCGGTCCTGCTGTTGCCTGCGCGTAGGGCCGCCCTCCACTCCCGTCCCGGGGCGCGTTGGGGCTTTTGTTTTTGGAACAGACGGCTTTGCTGACGCCTCGAATCAAGCTTTTATTGCGACATGCTATGTTTTCTCCCCCATTGCTAGTAGGTTGATGGGTCGCACGCCCGGCACACATGTTTTGGCCTTGTGTGTCCATAACTCAAAATAGGTGACCTAACGGCCGCCGCCCGACTAAACATACCAATAGTCACCAGATTCATATGAGCTACTGAGGAGTAAGCTATGATCTTCTTAAGATCGATCTGTCTTAAAGTGGTCGAGGAAGTATATATTATAGCAATCGCGCTTGGAGTATAAATGAAAGGAGTGGAACAAAGTGTCGCTTCGGGAAACATGGGTATTGAAAATCTTAAAAACCCGTAGGTTCCCAATTTTAAAGGAATTCCTGCCAAGATGACGGATCCTGCCGTAGGTGCCTCTACATGAGCTTCGGGTAACCAAATATGAACTGGTACCATAGGCACTTTGACGGCGAAAGAGGCGAAAGAAGCAATCCATAGAAAGATTTGGCGCCGCTCACTAAATTCTGTGGTTAATGAAATTTGTAAATCGGTGGTTCCTGTTTGGAGAAGAATCAACAGAATAGCTAATAGCATAAAAACAGATCCAAGTAAAGTATAAAGGAAAAACTGATATGCTGCCTTGATCTTTCTTTGTCTCGAACCCCATACCCCTATAATAATGGTAGAGTAAGGGGTGGCCCAAAAGCTCTATTGACCGGTGGTGGTTGGTCGAAGCTCCAGTAGGTAGCCACTCCCTTCTCAGAGAACCGTACGTGAGACTTCCGCCTCATACGGCTCCGTCCCGAGCTTCCGTCGTCGGCCTTGGCATTAGACCACTATCTATGCACGTATTTTCCGCCTGGACTCTCGCATCTTTTGCTTCTCGGGTGGTGGCGAACAATGGTGCTTGCGTTGCAGTAGATGCCCGCCCGAAAGAACCGCTCACTAGCTAGCCGGACTAGTGGGGCCCTATTTTCCGACATACTGAAAACCATGCCTTTCGAACCGAACGCAACGCCCGTCTTCCAAATCAAAAGCAAAAAGTGCTCGTTGGGAAGAAAGATTCCGTGCGGCCTGTAGAGCACATGTAAGGCCTTCTAGTATAGATAAGGTTGCTCACGCAGCGGATCTCTCTCGTACTATAGATAGAGAGGTGTGAAAGGAATAGCCAACTGTTATGGCTGCCCCTCGACTTACGGCCTTTACGCTACGACTACTGTGATGTGAGCGGTTCCAATTGGTTTGATCTTTCCCAATCATTCTGGACGGAACTTGTACGGAGGTGCATGCATAAAGGTTTGGAACTCTTTTCTTATCTGAATCTTAAGGACAGGACCCTACCCTATTCTCGAACCCTCTGCCGAGCTCTACCCTGCCCGCATTTCCTTTTGAAGGGGCCAAAAAAATGTCTCCACCTGCTGCCAACATCTGCTTTCTTCGGAATTCTACTGAACGGGTCGATCCTCCCCTCCCCCGTTTGTTTTAGCAACAACTCCTAAGGTCTCCTCACCAAGAGCTCGCCGGCGACGACAGAGGAAGCAACCCGCCTGCTGTGGCGGGGCGGCTTTTTTCTTTCACAATAAGACCTGGACGATTATCCCTACCCTCGGCAGCTTACGAGTTTACGTCCATCCCCGGTCGGGTACAGTTTCCTTTCGATTTCTCCCTTGTAGCCGTTACCCGAATTCGCGCAAGTGTGTCCACACCCCCCATTTAGAGGAATCCATTCTCGCGAACAAACACAACCCCTACACACACCTAGGAGCACCCCTTCCTGCATATCCATACAAGACCCGAGTAGGCGGGTCGAGGTCCTACGAGGTACCCACTACTCTACGTACCCTCCCAAAAGGAAAAAGATGTGTCTGTCAGGTTCGGTTCTTCTTAGTTGGGTTGGGCGGGTTCGACCAGAAATGCTATGCTTACACACAAGACTACCCCTCTTCCCGAAAGCTTCGCGGGGACTACTTTACGACGACGGACGACCGCCCGTAGGGGGTTTACTGCACAAGGCCCCTGCAGAGGAAAAGCTTTATCCCAGCGAATAGAGGATGCTCAGCTCCGCACAACATAGGGATTGGCACACTTTCGGGAAGAACATAGAATAGTAGAGGATCCAGCATGCAGAACACGGCGATCATTAGAAATTCACGAATTAGAGATGCTGTAATATACTCTTTCCCATAACTTCTCATACCAGACCAACCCACTAAAATGCAAATAGGGATCAGAAATGTGGTCAATATCACGCAGAATAAAGAGATACCGTCTATACCCAAATCCAAATTGATGTTTTCATAAGGAAGCCATCGAAGGCTTTCCACAAATTGAGATTTGGCCGTAGAAGGATCGAATTGTATCCGAAGAACAGGGGGATACAAAAAAGTAATAAGAGAGGCGCACAGACCAATCAATCGTATCGGTCGTATTCTTGAATTTGGAATGAAAAGAGGAGTAATGCTTCCTAGCACGGGAGAAAGAATAAGACCACTTAGATCAAAATACCATTGTTCTAACATAGAGTAGAATCGAACATTGAAGAAATGAATTGACAACAGTCAAAAGATGGGCGCCTAATTCCAATACAATAGGGGTCTATCAGTGCAAGTCAGCTGAACACCGTGATTGATGAGTGGGTAGGTGGGTTAGGTGCACCTCTCGCCCAGTGGGAAGTAATGAGGCTAGTCTCCCCCTCCCCCCCTGAATGAAAAAGTATTGGGGCCCCCTTCCCGCGTATGCGCTTTTATTTTCTTTATTTTGAATTTCCAATAGAGAATCTTTCTAACTCAAAAAATATCTCTGGCAAAATGCAATTCGTCGAGTTCAATCCAAGGTGCACCTTGCCTTTTTTCAGGTAGCTTTCTTACGCCTATTCAGCTAGTGGGGCATTGGTCATAGCCGAAATTCGTCGAAGGGATAAAAAGAAGAGAAAGAAAGGAATGCCAAGACATAGAACAATGGGAGTTGAGTTGAATTCAATCCAAATAAATAAGAGAACAAAGAAAGCACTCAAAAATGAAAGTTAGATCAAGAAGTGTCAGTAAGAACTAGCACGTCACTTCTTCCCCCCTTTCTACTTTTCCTCTCTCCTTTTGTCCTGTAACCCGGGCTTTTCATTCTGTTTTATAGAGACCCGAGGAGGAAATTATTGACATCCAAATTCATGTATAAAGGTGAGGATGGATGGAATTCAGCTTTTCTTATGTTATGAAGCTCGGGTGGGGAATATTGACTCTTCCTAATGCGCTATGGGTGAAGGTGTTACGTAGTAAATACATTCGAGATTGGGTTGGTCTTCCTCAACCCGTGGCCAAAGGAATTTTCAAGGTGTGGGATTCTATTCTTAAATCTTAAAGGGATTCAGTGGGTAATTGGCAATGGGCGGATTCCAAATTTATTGAAGGATTCATGGTGGATGAGGAATAAAAAACCTTGATAAAGCTATAGCTGCAGTTCCTCAAGAGGACTTGTCAAGATGCATGGCTTCTTTTTTTTGATGAGAATGGGTGTTGGAAGTGGGATAAATTTCAGCATCTCTTACCAGCGGCATCGTGTCTTAAAAAAGCGGGCATTAAGCCGCCGAATCAAAGAGGTAATGGTGATCGAAGGGGACCATCAAAGAATGGAACATTCTCTAGTTGCACAGCTTATGAGCTCATTGAAGGGGAAAATTGGGACCAACGTAGCAGGGAGTGGGAGATTGTTTGGAAATGGCAAGGGCCTCGCTTAAAAGCTCCTTTGGCTTGTGTTGCATAATAGCATAATAGATAACAAATAACAAATGAGCAGCGGAAACGAAGGCATATGAAAGATGTTAGCACCTGTCCAAGATGCAAGAAAGCTGAGACTACTATAATGCATGCTCTTAGGGATTGTGAGACCATTAAACCTATATATGGCTGCGCACGGTGAAAAAGCCCCGCCTAAAGCTACAAAGCCTAAGAAAAAACGAAGAGGTAGGCCTAAAAGAAGAATATGGAGCCAGAGGGAATGGAAGCTGCTTCCACCTCAGATAATCCTCCGGACTCCTGTTTGCCATTTAGTCTCTCTATTTCCTGTCGCCGTTCGATGCTTTCGTCACCAAAATCCCTATGTACATCTTCTAGCACTTCCCCGGCCTTTTTTACTCAATTACAGCCATCTCAGGTAGTCGTTTTTCGTATGTGCAAATTCTCTTTAATAAACTCCTTAGATCTCTGGGTCAGGTCAGACTCCGATAGTTTCTATTCCTTTATTATTAGTTCGGAAAGAGCTTCTGGGTCAGCAGAAGACCCCGTTGTATATAAAATCATTGTTCGAAAAGCAGAGAATAGATTAGACTAGCGGATCGCTTTCTTTAGGTTGAGTTGACAGCTTCGCTAGAGATTCTTTTTTTAGGGCTGCTAGAATGCGGTTTGTGGTTTATGTCACCTTACACCAATCAAAGGAAAGGAGGTGAAACGTTTGAAAAAGATGCCTTTTCGGCTTCGCGGGATGAGTCTTTTTAACCAGTCCGCCCTGTAAAAAGCAGTTGAACCTCGTAGCCTATATATTCATAGAGGAATGAATTTCTTGAAAGGCTTTCCCCTCCCTCCTAAGGAGGGGCCATTCAGGGGATACTTCTGCTCATGAATAGAATCTTCTACTTCAAGAGAATCCACAGCAATCGATGAACTGAGCCTTATGATTATTGCTTCTTGGAAGGTTGATAGCTATGTCTTGAGTACGTGGTTCTGTGAGTCAAATAGGATCTTTGAAATCTACTTTTTTGTGACCGCTAGTGGTAGACTGCCTTTACTGACTAGCCTCGCCGCTAACTCTTGCTAACTTCTTGCTGGAGGGCCTCTTGCTTTCCGTCTTGAGTTGGCTTTCCTACCTGAACTACCAAAGCGAGAACTAAGGCAGGTCTTGCTTACACTAAGAGTAGGAGCAGACCCCCCTTTCGATCTATCTCTAATTGCTAGAAAGAAGAAGCATTATTGATAGAAGAAAAAAAGCCTCTAATGCTAAGATCTCTAACTCTACTATTGCTATCAATAGAGGAAACGTAGCAGTTCCACTATTCCAATACTGAATTCAGAGTTGAGCTCCTTCCTTCCATTGACTTTATCGTCTTCTAATGCCAAGCCTCAGCCAGTTCTGGTACTACGGATATTGCTAGTTGAGAGCCTATAAGAATAAGAGAGCCCTCCCGTCTTACTAGTAGCTTTAGTCCTCGCCGCAAAGCATCTCTTTTGGATTCAAGAGAGCATGCCTTTATGATTTATGAATAGACCTAGGAAAGAGATAAGCCAATTCTCCAAAGCGGAAGAGTACGTGTCATTGGTGACGGCAAGGACACCAATCTATGGCAATCTGCTTGGCTCAATGGTTATCCCCCGCGTGACCAACCAGCCAGGATCACTCCTTCGCGACCTCTTACTCCCATCTCATCCCATTGATTAGCTTAGGAACGAGAAGATAAGCTTTCACTAGTGAGGGGTGCTAAGACCCAAAGGAAATCCGGAAAAAAGAGTGGCGCTTTGACTAAACTCGTGGACACGATAGTTCGCTCCGTCCCTTTCGAGAGAAATCTCTATTGCTGGAAGGTTGTCTAGATCTTTCTTTTCAAAGTTCTGTTAGGTTCTTAGTAGCAATCGTCGACCTTTTCTTCTTTTACTTCACATAGCTTTTCGTCTCTTTGATAGCTGGAAGTTCGGAAAAAGTATGAAAAGCTGGAGGACTTTGTACCATCCATTCCGGTGTGGTTGGATTCTGTTCAACAGCCCAAGGACTTTCCGCACATCTTTTGTTCTTTCCACTGCTTGAAGTGATTGTTACGACCACGAAGAAACGACAAATCCCAACTACGGATATATAAGAGCCAAAACTGCTAAGGGCATTCCATCCAGCGTAAGCATCTGGATAATCTGGAATGCGACGTGGCATACCCGAAAGCCCTAAGAAATGCATAGGAAAGAAGGTCAGATTAACCCCGAAAAAAGTGATCCAAAAATGGATTTGACCTAAAGTTTCAGGGTATGTCCGACCAAAGATTTTACCTACCCAATAGTGAAATCCTGCAAATAAAGCAAAAACGGCTCCCATAGAAAGTACATAATGGAAATGTGCAACCACATAATAAGTATCATGTAGAGCAATGTCTAGCCCAGAATTTGCCAGAACGATTCCCGTGAGTCCTCCTATGGTGAACAAAAAGATGAACCCTACAGCAAATAACATGGGTGTTTTGTATTGTATCGAACCCCCCACATGGTAGCGATCCAACTAAAGATTTTGATTCCAGTGGGGACAGCTATGATCATGGTAGCTGCGGTGAAGTAGGCGCGGGTATCAACGTCTAAGCCCACAGTAAACATATGATGAGCCCAAACAAGAAATCCAAGGACGCCTATACTGATCATGGCATAAACCATGCCTAGATACCCGAAAACCGGTTTTCCCGAAAAAGTCGAAACAATATGACTTATGATACCGAATCCGGGCAGAATTAGGATGTAAACTTCAGGGTGCTTCTCTCTTCGTATAATAGAAGCGGATGAATAGAAGAAAGGTGGACTATATCATCAACTTATGTAATTCCATTTGTCTAGGAAAGCTAGCCATGCTTTATGGTGAATACTGTCAGGTTTAAATGCTTTGAGATCGTAAAGACTGTAATATTCCTCAATAAGGAAGAATCGTCGTGATTTATGACTTCGGAAAGTACTTGATTTAAAGTAATCTAGCATCATGATAACATCTTTTCGACTTTGTACAGACCAGTTATAGTAACCATTTTGACTACTAGAAAAGTGGATATTTCCTCCAAATACTACCTTAGTTGACTCTACATCTTGTAGAAGTTTATTAGTTACTCGAATACTTAGTTGAGGTAGTCGATTCTTCATAGCGATACTAATGGTACCATCAGCATCAAAGAATCCTGCAAACCAATTTGATTGAGCATCTAGTGTAATAGGTAGAATTACAGGGATATCCAGTACTTGACAGACACGATGTAGTTGAAGTAGTCGTGCTGAATGTTGAATATGACCATTAATACAATTCATTAGTTTAATCATACCAAGTTGATTATGTAGTCGATAACGAGTTGCTTTAGCACCTGATCGCATTTTAATACTTCCATCAAGCATATGTTGGATATATCGTAGTAGTCGTAGATCTTCAAGTCCCATAGTAATTTCAAGAGAAGTATATCCTTGTTTACTAACTTGAATACTTCCATCACCATCGATAATTCCAGCTAGCCACTCACAGAAGGATTTAGGATAAGTTGTTGCGCATGTAGTCTCTGAGGTTCCTACTAGACTGCTTTTATGTCGTTGGTTACCTGCTGATTGTGTCTTAGATACTCCATTTTGACTAGATCGGGGTTTTACTAGAAAACCACTTATGAACATAGTAGGAGTCCCATTAAGCAGACAGTCCCAGCATACAGCGCAATGCGTATTCAGATTTGAATCTGAAAAGGGCCATTTCAAACCGAAGAACCGAAAGAGATGCTGGTATAATATTGGGTCTCCCCCTCCAGCAGGATCAAAAAAGGTTGTATTAAAGTTTCGATCAGTTAATAACATGGTAATTGCCCCTGCCAGTACCGGAAGTGATAATAAAAGTGGGAATGCTGTCACTAGAACGGACCAAACAAATAGGGGTGATCTATGCATAGTCATTCCAGGTCCACGCATGTTGGAGATAGTTGTTATAAAATTGATAGAACCTAAAATGGATGAAACACCAGATAGATGAAGACTAGAAATTGCTAAATCAACTGCTCCTCCAGAATGGCTGGTAATACCACTTAAGGGCGGATAGACCGTCCACCCAGTTCCGCTACCCACTTCTACTAAGGCTGAGCTTAATAGGAGCAAGAGACTTGGTGGCAACAACCAGAATGAAATATTATTTAATCGTGGAAATGCCATGTCAGGCGCACCTATCAGAATCGGAACAGACCAATTACCAGATCCACCTATCATCGCCGGCATAACCATAAAAAAGATCATTAAAAAGGCGTGAGCCGTTATTAAAACATTATAAAGTTGATGATTCCCACCAAGAATTTGATCGCCGGGTCGTGCTAATTCCATACGAATCAGTACTGAAAAGCATGTGCCCATCACTCCAGCAATGGCACCGAAGATGAAATATAGAGTCCCTATATCTTTGTGGTTAGTGGAGAACAGCCATCGGACCGGATTTGTCATAAAATGGAGATTCTTTCCTTTCCTTCCTTATCAGAGAGGGGCCATTTAAAGTTATGGCTTATGAAGCGGGGCTTATTTATTGAAAAAGGGTCCGTGAGGGGGTTTTGGGGAAGGTCCGGAAAGCCCAACCTTTATTGATGGGACATTTGGATCCTCTTTTCCTCTCACCCGGACCCGGTTCTGGTTCAGGAAAGGGTCAACGCAAGGATCTTACTTCGAAGCAATCTCTGGAGTTTTCCCTTATCCGAACGGGTCTTGCAAGAAAAGAAAATTGAATATTGAGCGGAAAATATACGCTATTGGGATGGGATGGCTCCTACTAGCTCCCCCCCCTAAGAACCGCACGTGCGAGTTCCCCCGCATACGGCTCAAGTGGCGGAGGCCTTTCCTTCGCGCTTGGTAAGCGCTTCGCTGTAGCCAAGCTTCGACCGCGACTGCTCTAAGCTTTTGGCCGCCTTATTCCGTCACCCGAGATCCAAGTCAGCACCGGCAAAGATCTCTTGATTCCTCGCGGCCGGGCTTTCTAGTGGAAAAGGAATCAAAACCTCTTGCCTATCTCACCCCCTTTCCCCTTTGAAGTTTAAGGTAAGCTTCCCCTCCTTCCTCTCCCCTCGGTCGAGCCCCTAAACTCCCGAGGGTTAGGTTCAAGGGATCGGTCGAGCGGCTTTCGCCCCTGACTTCTTTCTTCAACCAAGGGTGAGCCTTCGCTTTTTGGATCGTCTTCTGCCCAATGCGGTATCCCCGTTTTTTGGTTCCCATTGGGTTTACCTTGTTCACAGGTCGACCCCATGGCAGCAAGAAAAGGCGATCTTGTGCTATACTCCGGTGATCTCTTTCCTACCGAGGCACGCAAACTCCCATCGTGGCCCAGATCACATTCCGTGAATCGAAAGGGGAAGCCTACTCATCTATCAGCTCCTCTCGTAGATCGGTGCGGTTTTACGAAGCGTCTAAGCACAGTTCACTCACGTTGATCAATCAAGAGGTTTGCCGCCACTCCTTAAGGTTACTTCTATCATACACTTCTTGCATTCTTTCCCACGCTTCATACCCCCTCTTTCTTCTTAAGGTAAGGTAAAGGGCCAGGCATGGTGGGAGGAAGTCGGCAATCTTTTTGGCTTGACCAAGAAGTCTTATGTCCTCCGAGTCGCACGGCGTTTTAACCGAAAGAACTTCTTGCGCAATTCATGCCTTTCGGTTTTTATGACAAAAAATTGGTTCTTGATTTTCATTTCAAATTGTTCTCTGGACTTTTTATCAATATGAGGTGATCGTAACACAGTATATAAGACTCGTGATTCAGGCAATCCAATCCGCCTTGTGTAAGGCGGAAGCCCCCAAAAATGGTTTTCAAAAAATGGGTGATCAAAAGATTTCATTACTATGCCTATCTTGGTGGTCGTTACTTTCGGTGATCTTTCTTTTTGGCTGACTCCTCTTCTTCTTCTATTGATCAGAAGCATCCAGCAGCGCCACGCCGGTTTTGAATGAGATTCTAAGGGCTAAGGCCCGGGGGCATAGTTGATCAAATCGAGAAAGTTCCCAAGATCCTCAAAGAACCAACTAGTGGCTCCCCTTAAAATAACATCATAATAGGTATCTTGGAGATGTCCTGGGATTTGAAGAGCGTCGTTTCCCATAACAGTGCGAATAAGATCGGCCATGTTCCACTCCGGCGGGATTTGTCTATTCGACAATAGAACCAACTCTTCGCATTTCTTTTCTATTTCAGCAAATATTTTTCGAATTCAGGTGGAGCGCTTTCGACCTCGGATGCAACCAACACATCTTGGGCACTCTTGTTAGCCATCAACTCCCACAACTTCTTGCGTATATCAGATGGAAGTTCCACTAGACGTTCACTGGAAGGGTGAAGACCAGGGTGGTCCTGAAAAATCCCTTCCCAAGAAGAAATTTATGCGAAAGTCTATCAATAGACATCAAACTCTTATGACTCACACTATCAATAGACATAGATGAACTTTTCTTTTCCATGATCAATTATTTTTTCTATTCCCTCCATACAGCTTAACGAAGCTATATATATAGAGTATAGATAGAGTCTAGTTCAGAACGAAAAGAGAGTTCTTTCTATTTTCCTTGGTTTTAGACTTTGATCTAGGGGATCTAGGGGATCTAGGGGATCTAGGGGATCTAGGGGATCTAGGGGGAAGAATGAGAATTTACGGAACACAAACCCAACCTCGGATGCTATTTCAACACAAGATCGTGGACACTCTTGCTTGAGAACAGCGCTTGATCACGCCTAAAAGTCTCATTCTTCTCTTACGAGATTTCCAGTTTCCTGAAAAGATCGCTCCTAAAAGAAACCGCTCTCAACTAGAAGATACCGCCAAAGCAAAGGAAGAAGGAATGAATGTCCGAACAAGACCCTAAAAGCCGCTCCTGCGACCCAGGAGTGAATTCTTCTCCTAAGCGCAGGTCTAGCTCCCCATGGAGCTCATTCCTGTTCTCATCCATCCCGCTTTGTGTTGGTAAATATTTAGTACGTGGAAGTCTTTCCCTCGTTCATGGGAGATGTAGCATAGATAGAAAGAGAGCATTCGGTAGGGCTCGATTCAGACTTGCTCAGGTCACACTCTCTTTGTCTGTTGCTGCTAAGATTTGACTCCTTTTTATGGAACCCGGGGCCGTAACTGAGGAGAATGCTACTCTAGCTCTCCTTACTAGATCAAATAAGGCACCTACGAACCGCTAAAGAGAGTTTGTCTTTCCTTTAAGCGGGACTTTTTTTTCTCTCGTCTCGGCTTCTTCAACGACTCTTTCCGAAAGTCCTATGTTGTAAGGAATGGAAAAATCGCTAAAGCCAGCTATTTGGAAAGCAAGATGGTTTCGAATACAGACCGGATTAATGCTCTTGAAGAGCGGCTTAAGCCATTAGGTGTAGGCGCTTTCCAGAGGCGGAATCTTCTAGTTCTTCCTATTTGACCCGAAACCGATCGATCTATCCCTAACTATGGATCGAGCTGGGGTAGGCAAAAGCTTAATTAATGTCAATCAGAGAGATGAAAGAAAGCAAAGGATTCGAGGCTTTTATCTTCTATATAGTATCTAGAAAGGGAACGGCTGCTTTTATGAGTTTCCCTCTCCGGTGGTGATCTCACTTTCGAAAGAGAGTTTCTTAGCGGCAGTCTACATTAGGCTCCGATAGCGATTTAAGCAGTAGTTAGGAATATCACTCAACGAAATTCTACCATCTATCTGTCCTCTGGGGCTGCTTTTATTAGCTCATATATAAAGGATCCGTCTAGTTCCGTATTCACTGCCAAAGTCTAGGGAGCAAAGAATAGAGAATAATGAGACCAATACAATTAGCCGGTCGCCCAAAGGTAAATGGAGGAAGGGAAGAATTAGTAGACTACTATAGGATTTCAAGCAGAGATAGGGGATCATTTAAAGTATCCGAAAGAGGTATTTACTGAATAAGCAAGTTCTCCGACAAAATGAATCTACGAACTGGAAGAGTCTTATTCATTCTCGGTCTCAGACTAGCAGCTATTAAATCGGTAGGACTCCGCTTGCAAAGTTTCTTTCCAAAAGGTGCCTCTACAAAGGATGCCTTCCTTCGTACAATTATTGCAAGCCCGAGGACGATTCTTCAAAGGCTTAGGCCACGAAGTTGTAAAGAGAACGGTTCGTGACTAGCTAGAGCTCGCATTATGAAATATCAAAATCAAGGCCTGCCTATTACTTTCTTGCCTACGTTCGAGGTTCGAGTTCTTGGCCCTTCCTTTGCATAGGCTAAAGAAGGAGCTAGCGCTCACTCCCTTAGAGCTTACCTTCTGCTGCCCTAGGGAAAATGCCCGGAAGCCTGCATTCATAGCTTCAGGGGAGAGGCAAGGTTTTGATTCATCTTCCGTCTTCAAAGAATACATAGCTTTAGTTTCACCAGTGGTAGCATAAAGATAGGTTTTTATTCCTTGGCTTAAGAGCAAGGGACTAGCAATAGAATTCAGAAGAGGTAAGGCGCTATGTAATTGCCCTCGCGGTGCTTAGACCTCTCCTTGCTCGGTCCTTTGATCATGCGTCTGAGATCCGGTAACTGTTATGAATGTGGAGGAGTGGGGCATTTTGCCGGGTTGGGAAAGCAAATACTGATTTTCCATTCGTACTCGTTCACTTTCAAAGGCGCCAGCCGTTGACTAGCCAACCAGAAAAGAAAGACATAACTAAAGAAGCCAAAGCGACGTACCTACCGAATTCCACGACTTCGCCAGCCAAGCATTATGTTCCAACTCCCACTCGAACTGGAAGAGGAGCCGCAAAACACAATACCATATAGTCAGAAAGGTCAACAGAATAAGGAACGAATAGAAAAAGTGACGGAACCTAGGTATCACGTTGCTCAGAGCAGTTCAGGGAGTAATTCAAAGGATAAAGAGAAAAGGGTAACGACCGAAGCCCCTTTAGAGATAGGGCGAGTCTTTCTAAGGAAACGATGGAGAAAGCCCAGACTTCATAAAAGGCGGTAGGTCTTATCTTAAGAAAGGACTAAGAAAGCAAGGCTCGTCAGTGAAAGCAGAAGACGAAGAAGACTCTCGGATGGCACTTGCTTTCCCAACTGTAACGGGATCTTATTCTTTTGAAAAGTTACCACCTCTTCTTCACTTCACATAAAACCATTCGTTCAGAGTCGACAACTGTAGCCCCTCCCCAATGCTCTTATTCCTACTTGCGGATTCTCTCCATCTAGGAAAGAAAGCCAACACAACATACAACATGTTGGCCCTTTCTTTCGGGCGATGATTCGATTCTTCAACGCTTGGCCATTCGATGTTGGTTCTTTCGATCGAGAAAGAGAACTCTTATTCATCCGGAAGTGACTGAACTAGCCTTTGGGCTTAAAAAAGTGCTGTCACACCGTCCCTCTTTGTATTTGTCGGCCTTACTAGCGCTACTGCTAATGTCGGCGTAAGGAGTGTGCTAGCACTATCAGTAGTAAAGACGAATGTTGAGATGAAGTCTACGTAACGACTCTTTACCCTCGATTCTTAGCATCTCAAAGAGACGATCTTCTGGCAAAGAGTTCAACATCTGAAACTCTATCTCTTGAAATGAATGCTATCTTGCTAAACCCTTCCTTGCCTTATGCCATTTACCTTCTCAATCACAGTAAAGCGCGGTTTCATGCTCGCAAAGAGACCCGGCATTCATCTAAGCCTGAATTTCTGTAGGATTCTCTCGGCTACTTCCAACGTGGGTAGTGGGAGACCTGAACAACCTACTCCCTCCTTCTCGGATAGAGATGCTGGCCGACTCGCTTGGCTCGCCTATCTGAATCTCTCGAGCGACTTCCAACGCTTTCGCCTCTTGGGCGATTTGCTATCGGTGTCGCAGCTCTTCTTCTCTTCTATCTTTCTTTGAGATTCGGCTAAAGGGTGTGAGGGAATTGCTATCTGGGTGGAGTGTAATAGCCCCAAAGGGTCATGGGGAAGAAAACAAGAGGCCAAAGGCTTCTTGGCTAAGGAATTTAGAAAGACTAGCGCAGTAAAAGATACTCAGCACTCGCACTTCTATTTCTTCTCTTACGTCATTTGAGATTTGAGTTCTTGCAGTAGCCACTGCGGCTTTGGACGACTTTAGAGATCCTGATGAAGTAATATTGATCCAGCCTTAGCAAGCAGAAAAGCTTCATGGCCTGGAGGTGGACGACATATGAGAAAGTGGTCTCGAAGGTGCTAGTCTTCAATACGTTGCACCAGGTTGAGTATGAAGGATTCAATATGATCTCTTTTCAGTGTGGCCGCTATGGACATCGTCAAGAGGATTGCCCCTATGTTAGATGTTAGAGAGGTGGTTGAGAAGAAGGAAATGATGGAAGCAAGCACGGAAGCCTTTCCGGTACAAGTTGTATCGCAGAACAGGGGCGATACGAGTTGGCCTCAGGAGACAAACCTCTCAACGAATTGTGCTCGCTAGCCTACTCGCGCTCCTTGGCCGGGTTCCTTATCGGATTGTGCCATCGCTGCCCTAGTGAATTCTTAGAGGACGCTAGAGGTTAAAGTCAATGCTTGAACCTGGGCTTTCCTCATTAGTGCTCGCTTTGTAGGCTCATCTAAGTTTAGAGGTTGATAGCGTGCCTTTTATCGCGACTTTTGCCCCACAGATGTGTAAACACAGACGGGTTGGTCTCACCTCGCCTTATTTAGCACTTTTCTCACTTCCTCGGTAGGCGCTACCAGCAACTCTACAGCCTAAGGTGAAAGAACCCCTTTTAAAGCGGATATTACTTTGTTCCAACATCGTCTAATGCCTTTAGCTCCCCTTTCTTCTCGGCAAAAGCTTTTTCTGTTGCCGCTCTTCTCTCTTTTAAAGCAAAGAAAGAAGTGACTTGTTCAGCTCTTCTTGTTTACGACTCTACTGCTATTGATTAATCCGCTGGGATTTCCATGCTTGACTTGCTTTAAAAGCCTTTCTAGGCTAACTCTTCACTAAGTCCCAACAAGGGCAAGCGAAGGTTCGAGCTCGACCACCGGGACTAGGTCAGACTAGCAGTTAGTTGAGTCAGCTACCCTTTTCGGGACTAGCATTTCTGCTACGCAGCTTAGGTTTGTCAATGACATTCTTGCTGCTTAGCTCACTTTCAGTGACCCGGGAATGAGTGCCCCTTTCAGCGCGGAGGCACATCCGGAACAGGTTGAGAGATAAGCTTTTATCGGTGTAAAGGTCTGCAAACAAGAGTTGGACAGCTTGACCCGCATTGCTTTATTGACTATACTATAGAGGCTCGAGTAAGAGAGGAGAGAAGTTCCCTGTATGCTTCACACATGAAGTCTGTCTTCTCCCTCTTCTCCCTTACGTGATAGGGCTCTAAAAAGCCAAGTGCTTTCTTTACCGGCACACAAACTATATATCACGACCCAACCTTGTGAACAAACTCGACTTCTTTTCTTTTATGAGGATTAGAGAATATCGGTTCTTGGCCCAAGGGTATTCCTAATTGCGGAGATGACCTATATGATGTGGAGGGGATATGATTGGAAGCTTTTCCAAGAGACAAGGAGACATACGGAATACCAGACAATGAGATGTACCGGGGCTACAAAAGGAAGAATAGAGCATATTAGGATATGGATCGGGTTTCCCCACTACTGAATCTTAAGGTTTTTGCTTGGCCTAAAATGTTGTTATGTGCATTTTTCCCTTTTTCCGTTGGTGTCATCCTCACTCGTAAATGATTGGTGTCAGAATTCTCATTTTTCACACTGATTTCCTATTTTCTTTTCTTTTTTGAATTTCATTATCCGTGTAAGAATTAGGAATTCCTTTTCCAACTCGTCCCATAATGGGCGTTATGGCAAAAAAGCAAAAGAAAAGAAAAGGAGAAATTTGTCCAATAGTAACAAATGGTGCCTCCACAGGTTGACACCCGATCCAACCTAGTAGTAAGCGATCCGCCAAAAGTAACCAAAATATTCCTTGGTGAATCGGGCGAAAACTTGAACTACGTACATACATTTTTTAAAAAACGGTAAAGCCAACAGACATATAAAAACTGGTGCTATTGCGGCTACACCCCCCGATTTGTCAGGTATACTACGAAGAATGGCATGGATCGGTAGGAAATACCATTCCGGCACAATATGAGGCGGGGTGGACATCGGATTAGCAGGTATATAATTGTCGGGATGCCCCAAAACATTAGGAGCATAAAAAATCCAAATGGAAAAAAAGATAGCAAAAGCTACCCAACCTACTAGATCCTTTACATAAAAATAAGGGTAAAAAGCTATTTTATCCATCTCAGAATGTACACCCAATGGATTATTTGATCCATATTGATGCAATGCGGCCAGATGAAGAAGACTGGCGCCTACTAAAATAAAGGGGAGTAAATGATGAAGACTAAAAAAACGATTTAAGGTGGCATTGTCCACGGAGAACCCACCCCAAAGCCAGGTTACTATGGTATCTCCTACTACAGGTATGGCGCTAGCTAAGCTTGTAATTACTGTAGCTCCCCAAAAACTCATCTGACCCCAAGGTAGTACATATCCTATAAAAGCTGTCACAATCATTAATAGGAAGATTACAACTCCGAGACACCGAACAAATTCCCTAGGACTGCTATAACTCGCATGATATAGACCACGAAAAATATGAAGGTGAACCACAATGAAAAACATACTTGCCCCATTAGCATGCATATAACGGAGCAACCAGCCCCCCGAAACATCTCTCATAATGTGTTCTACGCTGTTGAAAGCTAGATCCACATGAGGTGTGTAATGCATAGCTAAAAAAACGCCAGTCACTATCTGAATGACTAAACAAATACCAGCTAACGAACCGAACCCCCACCAATAACTAAGATTGCTCGGGGTTGGATAATCTATCAAATGCTGATTAAGTGTGGAGGATATAGGTTGTTTAAGAAGAGAGAATCGTTGGTTCCTTAGAGTCATTTCTTTTTTTCTCGTGACCACTCTTGCTTTTTGGCATTCTGGGGCCCTACTATATAGAAAGAGAAATTGTCCGTACCCTTTCTTCCACCTCCGAAGGGGTATAGAGCGAAAGAAGCGTCGAAGGGGTCGGGTCATCCTGGTTTAACAGAAGAGCATTTTTTTGAGCTAGATTTAGAGGAATTTGGTTCAGACTAAGAAGGTTGATTCGGTAAGTCCACCTTGGGCTATCCTTTTTGCGATTACTTGCTGGAAATTGTGGATTTGGAGGAACCGACGTACCTACCTTCCAAGGGCGGAGTTTCCAACCGAGACTTGCTAGCAGGTGGCTACGCGAGTTTGCTATGTTTGAAGATGACGCTTGGAGCAAGTTTAGGAGCTTGCAATATCCTGGTAGAAACTATCATTGGCGCCTAGTTAGGTGGTATCCGGGTTTTCTCAAAATTCATGTTGATGGGAGTGCGGGTTATCTTGCTGCAGGAGGGGTTCTACGTGATAGTATTGGTCAATGGATTTACGGGTTTACAGCTAATGTTGGTTTTGGCACCATCCTTACGCTGTGTTAGTTCCGGCATGCCGGGCTCTTATGCCGTATTTTCAGGAGTGTATTGTCCATCAACATTTTCGGGAATCTAATCAGGTTGCAGATGGTCTAGCCCATAGCCCATATGGGACATGATATTCCGTTTGGTATGCAAGAGTTTACATCACCGCCATCGGAAGTTTACTATAGATTGCTTTTTGATTATGTTGGTGGCTCTGTAGGCCGTAGAGTGGTTACTTTTGATTGATTGTATTGGGTTTGAACCCCCCTTGGAAGCAAAAAAAAGAAACCAATTTGACCAGTACTGGTGTCTTGCTAGTGAACTTACAGAGCGAGCTGTAAAGGGGACTTTCTTGACTTGGCAAAAGCAAGCGTCTGATCAGATCTATCAAGAGATAGTGGTTCGGCCAAACCTCTTTTTCCTAAGCAAGGACGGAGCTGCTGTCGAGTGCTTTGATCGAGCTGCCAAGGTCCATCATGTTGCTAGGTATAAGCCAGTTAATAAAGACGAGTCGGAAGGGCTAAATAGTGCTTTGGGGTACGTAAACTAGGACAGATCACATGGTTTTTTGTACTGGTCCGCTTTGAGCTGTCGAGTAAGGATTGCTCTATCTCAACATTCTATCTCAACATAAAGGGGCTTTGGAACCCAAGCTTACCTTATTATGTTATGTTGAAAAGGGGAAGGTTTGAGAAAGGGTAGTAGGTTTAGGTCTCTGCTCGGCCTTGAAGATTATTCTTTCCTCCTCGGTGAAAGAGGGCTTCGGTGTGCGGGAGAAAGAATTCGAAAAGGAGATTTCATAGAACTCACCCAACCTTTTCTATCTATCTTTAGTAAGGTATGGCGCTAGATAAGCTTGTATTTGCTGTTGCTCCCCCAAACTCCACTAAACCCCAAGGTAGTCATATCTATAAAACTGTCACAATCATTAATGGGAACAACCTCCGCACTCCGGCGCTTCAATGAACAAGAGTTCTCCGCCTTACTCTATTTAGAATCGCATCGAGGGAGACATTCGTAACAAATATGTTAGGTGAACCACAATGAAAAACATACTTTGCCCCATTAGCATGCATATAACGGAGCAACCAGCCCCCCGAAACATCTCTCATAATGTGTTCTACGCTGTTGAAAGCTAGATCCACATGAGGTGTGTAATGCATAGCTAAAAAACGCCAGTCACTATCTGAATGACTAAACAAATACCAGCTAACGAACCGAACCCCCACCAATAACTAAGATTGCTCGGGGTTGGATATCTATCAAATGCTGATTAAGTGTGGAGGATATAGGTTGTTTAAGAAGAGAGAATCGTTGGTTCCTTAGAGTCATTTCTTTTTTTCTCGTGACCACTCTTGCTTTTGGCATTCTGGGCCCTACTATATAGAAAGAGAAATTGTCCGTACCCTTTCTTCCACCTCCGAAGGGGTATATAGCGAAAGAAGCGTCGAAGGGGTCGGGTCATCCTGGTTTAACAGAAGAGCATTTTTTTGAGCTAGATTTAGAGGAATTTGGTTCAGACTAAGAAGGTTGATTCGGTAAGTCCACCTTGGCTATCCTTTTTTGCGATTACTTGCTGGAAATTGTGGATTTGGAGGACCGACGTACCTACCTACCTTCCAAGGGCGGAGTTTCCAACCGAGACTTGCTAGCAGGTGGCTACGCGAGTTTGCTATGTTTGAAGATGACGCTTGGAGCAAGTTTAGGAGCTTGCATATCCTGGTAGAAACTATCATTGGCGCCTAGTTAGGTGGTATCCGGGTTTTCTCAAAATTCATGTTGATGGGAGTGCGGGTTATCTTGCTGCAGGAGGGGTTCTACGTGATAGTATTGGTCAATGGATTTACGGGTTTACAGCTAATGTTGGTTTTGGCACCATCCTTACGCTGTGTTAGTTCCGGCATGCCGGGCTCTTATGCCGTATTTTCAGGAGTGTATTGTCCATCAACATTTTCGGGAATCTAATCAGGTTGCAGATGGTCTAGCCCATAGCCCATATGGGACATGATATTCCGTTTGGTATGCAAGAGTTTACATCACCGCCATCGGAAGTTTACTATAGATTGCTTTTTGATTATGTTGGTGGCTCTGTAGGCCGTAGAGTGGTTACTTTTGATTGATTGTATTGGGTTTGAACCCCCCTTGGAAGCAAAAAAAGAAACCATTTGACCAGTACTGGTGTCTTGCTAGTGAACTTACAGAGCGAGCTGTAAAGGGGACTTTCTTGACTTGGCAAAAGCAAGCGTCTGATCAGATCTATCAAGAGATAGTGGTTCGGCCAAAACCTCTTTTTCCTAAGCAAGGACGAGCTGCTGCTGTCGAGTGCTTTGATCGAGCTGCCAAGGTCCATCATGTTGCTAGGTATAAGCCAGTTAATAAAGACGAGTCGGAAGGGCTAAATAGTGCTTTGGGGGTACGTAAACTAGGACAGATCACATGGTTTTTTTGTACTGGTCCGCTTTGAGCTGTCGAGTAAGGATTGCTCTATCTCAACATTCTATCTCTCACATAAAGGGGCTTTGGAACCCAAGCTTACCTTATTATGTTATGTTGAAAAGGGGAAGGTTTGAGAAAGGGTAGTAGGTTTAGGTCTCTGCTCGCCTTGGAAGATTATTCTTTCCTCCTCGGTGAAAGAGGGCTTCGGTGTGCGGGAGAAAGAATTCGAAAAGGAGATAATTTCATAAGTCACTCTCTCCACCTTTTCTATCTATCTTTAGAAGTAGGGCGAGAGAGTCAATATGATATTTGTATTTTGCGTTGGTTTTTCCACGGAAACGTTGCACTTTTTTCTTTCTCATTCGGAAGGCTCAGTCCCACACTCTGACTTCAATGATGGGAACAACCTCCGCACTCCGGCGCTTCAATGAACAAGAGTTCTCCGCCTTACTCTATTAGAATAGTGGTCGATACCTCGGGAGGGAGTTACATTCGTAACAACATGTTATGTTCACGCGGTGATATTCTTCTCTTTCCAAGAGTACTACCCGAGCGCTCGTTATTATTTATTTAAACTAAAGCTGGGGAGCATATTTGACAGGAGATAGACACAGGCTATCGAGAGGTCCCCCACTTCGATTCCCGACCTGTTAGCATCTCCCGATCCGAGATCAGGGGATTACGTAGTTAGGTCTTTTCGGTCCGAAGCCGGCCGGTAATGGACCTACTTACCTTGCTTGTAGACTAACTGCTACGCTAACCCTTTTCTTGGTGGTTGCTACCAAGACGATTTCTTTATGCCCATCAAAGGACCGTCGAGATGCTAATCCACGAAAAACGATACGAGAAATTCTAAAGAACTT